>NW_006408574.1:8591988-8627630 GCF_000296735.1 Chrysochloris asiatica
TAAAGTGAATAGAGCAAAATACTGTTAACTGATGGTACATGGAAGGGATTATAAACATTATAATGAAACAAGGTGTATGATTTGTTGAATGTAAAACCGATGATCTGCCCTGTAAACTTTCACTCAATCCACAATAAAAACCTTAAATAAACAAACAAACAGAAAATGAAATGGAACACATAAAGATTGATATCCTCCTAGGAATTAGTGAACTGAAATGGACTAGTATTGGTTATTTTGAATCTGACAATCACAAGGTTTATTATACCTGAAATGACAAATTGAAGAGTGAAAAGCATCACATTCCTCATCAAAAAGAACCTTCCAAGAACTTGAAGTATAATGCTGTCTGGGATAGGATAATATTCATATGCCTACAAGGAGTTCTGTTATGGCGCTGTGGGTTAATGTGCCAGACTACAAAGCCGTTTGAAAGGCAAGTTCGGCAGTTCAAGCTCACCAGCTGCTCCTCGGAAACCCTATACAGGGTCACTATGGGTCGAAACTGACTCGACAGCACTTCACAACAACAACAGGAAGATCAGAAAGCGTCTGAATATTATCCTGTCACAGATGGACTGAGGTTGAAGCCTGCCAGCTGCTCCTTTAGAAAAAGACGAGGCTTTCTGCTTCTGTGAAGATGCAAAGTCTCCAAAAGCCTATACAGTATCGCTCTGAATCTGAAATGATTCCATGGCACTAACAACAGGGAAGACTGGTTAATACCACTATTATTCAAATTTACACCTCAACCACTAAAGCCAGTGATGCTGAAACTGAAGTACTCCACCAACTTCAAGGAGCTCTGGTAGCGTAGTGGTTACGAATAGGGCTGCGAATCACAAGGTCAGCAGTTCGAAACTACCAGCGACTCCGCGGGAGAAAGATGAGGCTTTCTGCTCCGGTAAAGATTTACAGCCTCAGAAACCCTGTTCAGGGTCGCTATGGGTCAGAACCGACTCGACGGCACTTAACAACAACAACCAACTTCTTCAGACTGAAATTGATCAAACATGCAATCAAGATGTACTGATAATTAGTAGCTATTGTAATGCAAAGGTTGGAAACAAGGAGGAAGGATCAGGTGTTGGAAAACATGGCCTTGATAATAGAAATGGCTCTGGACATCACATGATAGAATTTTGCAAGGCCAAAGATTTTTCATTGCAGATACCTGTTTTAAACAACAGAAAAGTCAATTATAGCTCACAAGATGGAATCCTCAGGAATCAAAATGACTAAGAACAAGTCCAAAGGAGCCAAAATATGACCTTGGACAAAGCCCACCTGAATTTAGAGATCATCTCAAGAACAGATTTGATGCATTAGACTTTAATGACCCAAGTACAGAAGAGTTGTGGGATGACATTAAGAACGTCATAATGGAAGAAAGCAAAAGGTGATTAAAAAAGACAAGAAAGAAAGAAAGAAAAGACTAAAATGGATGGTCTGAAACTCCAGAAGAGACTCTGAAATTTGTTTTCCAACTTGTTGTTATTAAGTACCATGGAGTCGGTTCCAACTCATAGTGACCCTGCACAGGGTTTCTGAGGCTGCAAATCTTTATGGGAGCAGAAAGCCTCATCTTTCTCCCACGGAACAGCTGGTAGTTTGGAACTGCTGACCTTGAGGTTAGCAGCCCGATCCATAACCACTACGCTACCATAGCTTTCCAGTTTAGAGATGCTAAAGTGAAAGGAGCTCTGGTAGTAGTTACTATGAGTCGGAACCTACTCCACGGCACACAACAACAACAACAAAGTGAATGGAGAATTTGTTGTTGTTGTTAAGTGCTGTCGAGTTGGTTCCGATTCATATTAACCCTGGATAGGGTTTCTGAGGAGCAGCTGGTGGGTTTAAACCACTGCTTTAGAGTCCAGTGCTTATCTTACAGTGCAAAACAGAATGGAAGATCTAAGGAGGTAAAGGAGCTGAACAAAAAATTTCAAAGGGTAGCTTGAGAAGACAAAGTCAAGTATTATAATGAAATGTGCAAAGACCCGGAGTTAGAAGACCAAAGAGGAAAAACATGCTAAGTATTTCTCAAGCTGAAAGAACTGAAGAAAAAAAATTCAAGCCTCAGTTTGCTGTACTTAATGATTCTGTGGCAAAACACTGAATGATACAGAAAACATCAAAAGAAGATGGAAGAAATACACAGAATCACTGTACCAAGAAGAAATGATCGATGTTCATCTATTTCAAGAGGTAGCATATCATCAAGAGCCAATGGTACTGAAGGAAGAAGTCCAAGTTGTACTGAAAGCATTGGCAAAGAACAAGGCTCTGGGAATTGATGAAATACAAATTGAAATCTTTCAACAAACTGATGCAGCACTAGGAACACTCCCTCATCTATGCCAAGAAATTTTGAAGACAGTTAGTTACCTGGCCAACTTTATTGGAAGAGATCCCTATCTGTGCCCATTCCAAAGAGAGGTGACCTAATGGTATGCGGAAGTCATTACCCAATATCATTAATATCACATGCAAGTAAATTTTGCTAAGGATACTTTTAAAAAAATGCTTTATTGTGAATCATGTGATAGTTTACATGGGAGGACATCAGCTTCACATTGATCCCGTCATATATCGTTTCCTTGCCATGGTTACAATCCCTTCCATACATCATCAATCAACCAAAGGGCACACCACACAAGGCTGCCCCCCTGTCGTCTGCACACTGCCCCGCTCGCTCCAGATTCAAAGTCTCCAGCCGCTCCATCTCCTCACGTCATCGTCTCTGCCTCCATCCCTGACATCATTGCTTCTCTGGGTAGGGTTGCATTCTCTGCTCTTCTCCTTTGATGGTGTCAGGGACCTCTGCTCCTAGACTGCCCCTTCCTTTGCCCCAAAATGTCCACCTTTACATTTCCAGCCCTTACAATCAATCCTGATAACAATTATTTGCTATTGTATCACAGGAGATCTATCCACATCTCCTTTCATCAGCCCTGACTAGGCAGAATGGATACTACTCAGTGGAGATTCTACCTTGCTCCATGCCCTCTGAATCCAGGTTCCCTCTTGAAAGCTTGTAATCCAGTCACTTCTTGCCTCTGTAGCACCCCCATTCTGGGTAGCCAATGTCCAAGTTGCCCATCCCTGTCCTCTCCGTGTGTGGAGGAGGTGGGACTGATCGCAGTGAAGATTTGTCCCCTCTTTTGAGCTATTGCTTCCATAGGTGTATGTCAAGTTCATCAAATTGTATCAGATTTTTTTTTCCCCTCTTCTTTCTTCTGTTTGAGCTCTTATCCTCCAGCCATTGAGGCCAGGTCAAGTGGGTGTTGTCTGCAAGTGTGGGTGTACTTATGCATGTGCCCTCTCTTCTTATCAGCTGAACACTTCACTCTCTACTGTAGTCCTCTGTGGCTATGTCACTGACTCTGGGCCCAAGAGTCCCCAGGTCTTGCAACACTGCTGGCCAACCAGGTCTCCACTCGGGTTCACAGGAGTCTATTGAGCATTGTAGGGCTTAGCTCACATCTTCCCTTTCTTCCCCTTGTCAGTGATGAACGTGGTCACCAATCAGAGCATGCATTCCCATTGAACCTTAGTCTTAGAAGATGGTTTGCCTTGAGGGTGACCTGACCACTTGCCTTGATTTCTACTGGGCGAGCCACTTGTTCTTGTAGTGATCAGTCAGCCTGCCTATATTTTTTGTATTTCTCATGTCAGTCTTTCTTTCACGACTTATCTTCTGTTCTTCGGACCACTCTAGGCTGTTCTGCTTATCCTTTCAAGTGGACCTTTCCCCTCAGAAGATTCTGGATGCTGTTCAAGATTCTACCTATGGTCTTATGTAATGCAGAGGCTCCGCAGAAAGCCTCCTTCACTGGGCACGTTGTATCTCCCTTTTAGGTATTCTAATCAGTTATAGACAGAAGACGGACTTAAAGCTTTCTATGGTGATATTTCTGGCTATTCCTTTCTCTCCTCCTCCAGTGTCTGTTTTGTAGTGGTATGCCAGGGAACCAAGATTCAACAGACAGCCAAGCATCTTAACATCCCCCCCCCTTTCCCCATTCAAACCATGTCTCAATCTCTGTATCCCAGAACCCTGCAGTAGCTGGGGACAAGGGACTCAGGGAGGGAGAGGAACTGTTTGCTGACAACCAGGGGTGGGGGCAGGCCTTTGTTTATTTGATGAGGCATAGAGTGGCTTTTAATTACTGCAATGAAATGAAATATGATAGGATGAATGTGAAACTGAAGTGGGACAGAGGTAAATGATGTATGCACAATTTTGGAACAACAGGGTTCTGTGATACATGGATTGAGACATGGTTGGAATGGGGAAAAGGGGGGGAATAATGTTAAGATGCTTCCCTGGCACACCACTATAAAATAAACACTTGAGGGGGAGAGAAAGGAATAGCCAGAAATATAACCATATAAAGCTTGTAAGTCTGTCTTCTGCCTATAACTGATTGGAATACCTAAAATGGGGCTACAACGTGCCCAGTGAAGTAGGCTTCCTGCGGAGCCTCTGCATTACATAAGACCATAGGTGGAATCCTGAACATCATCCAGAATCTTCTGAGGTGGGAAATTTCCACTTGAGAGGACATGCAGACCAGCCTGGAATGCCTAGAAGAACAGAAGATATTTCTTGAAAGAAGGACCGACAGGAAAAATACAAAAAATATAGGCAGGTTGACTGATTACTACAAGAACAAGCAAGTTGCTCGCCCAGGAGACATCAAGGCAAGTGGTCAGGTCCCCTCAGAGCAAACCTCCTTCTAAGACTAAGACTCAGTGGGAATACATGCTCTGATTGGTGACCATGTTCATCACTGATAAGGGGAAGAGAGGGAAACACAGAAATAAAGCCGCGAGCTAAGACCTACAACATTCAATACACTCCTGTGAACCCAAGTGGAGACCTGGTTGGTCAGCAGTGTAGCAAGACCTGGGAACTCTTGGGTCCAGAGTCAGTGACATAGCCACAGAGGACTAGAGTGGAGAGTGAAGCACCCAACTGATAAGAAAAGAGGGGATATGCATAAGAATGCCTACACATGCAGATAATACCCACTTGACCTAGCTTCAATGTCAATGACTGGATGATCAGAGCTCAACTAGAAGAAGAAAGAAGAGGGAAAAAAAAGAGTAATCTGATACAGTTTGATGAACTTGACCTACACCTATGGATGCAGTAGCTCAAAAGAGGGAGCAAATCTTTACAGCGAGGATCACTCCCACCCCTCCACACATGGAGACAAGGATGGGTAACCTGGACATTGGCTACCCAAAATGGGGGCCTGCAAAGGCAAGAAGTGACTGGCTTACAAGCTTTCAAGAGGGAACCTGGATCCAGAAGGTGTGGAGCAATGTAGAATCTCCATGGAGTAGTATCCAATCTGTCTAGGAAGGGCTGATGAAAGGAGATACAGACAGGTCTCTTGTGATACAACAGTGAATAATTGTTATCAGGACTGATTATGAGGGTTGGAAATGTAAAGGTAGACCTTTTTTAGCAAAAAGGGGGAGTGATTAACTTTGCAGTGTAGGAGCAGAGATCCCTGGGACTATCAAAGGAGAAGAAAGGAGTGTGTGACCCTACACAGAGAAGCAGTGATGCCAGCGATGGAGGCAGAGACGATGATGTGGAGAGATGGAGCAGCTGGGGACTTTGGACCTAGAGAAGCAGAGGAGCTCTAAGCTGAGGACCGGGGGCGGTCTTGCAGGGTATATCTGCTGGTTGGTTAATGATGCATGGAGGGGCTTGTAGCCATGGCAGGGAAGTGATGCACGATATGAATGTAAAGCTAATGTTCTCCCATGTAAACTATCACATAATTCACAAGAAAACATTTTTTTTTTAATACATAGCAATAGTTATTAAGTGCTTACCAAATTTCATACTTTGTGCTAAGTGATTGAAATACACCATGTTATTATAATCCCATAAGAGTCTTTAGGGATAGGTAGCATTAGCTCAATTTCAAGTTGAAACAATCAAGAAGTCGGGAAGAAGCCCAAAAGCACAGAACACAGGACTAGAAAAAACTCCAAAGTCCTGCTTTTAACAACTACATTGCCTGCCTTCTGTAAAAGCCCTAAAGCATAAAGAAAAAAGGCTGGGTTTCTTTCCGATTAAAACTGAAATTGTTGTGTAAAAAAAGAAGTACGTGAAGTCACAATATTAGACATTTTCTACACATAGAAACTAAAATTTATTAAATTCTAAATCCTACCAATTAAGACAATGTCAAGTATAAAGAAAAAATAAGAGGGCAAAATAATGTAGTAATACCACAATCAAGACCCACTCAGGTGGGGGAAAAGAGATGGCATCTTCAGGTGACGCTCCCTGCCTGCACATTGGCATCTGTGAATGCAGAGTGGGCAGCCTCTGAGAGCTCCATAGTAGTAGCTGCTCAGGGCAGTATACGGTGAGCTGCTCATGGCTGTAGATGAATGACAGCTCTGGGAAGTATGTCAGGAGCTGCCCCAGACTGGACATCAGAGGATATCATGGGCTATAGATCGTCATTCTCCCCTGGCTGTAGGTCCTTAATTGTCCAGCAGGACGGAGTACAAGTGATTGGACCTATGGTCCCTGATCAAAAGCAGGTGATGGACACTCCTGGTCTACCTGGGGCCCCGGGGTTGCTGCTGGCTCTGGAGCTGAAAGGGGAGAAAGGTGGACACCATGACTGTCTTTCCTCATGCCTTTCCAACAACTGAAGACACTCTATCACGATGAAGCCCATTCCCAACATTTCCATCCCAGCAGGTCTTCCCAGAGAGTGTCCCACCAGTGGTGGAATATGAGATTACTCTGAGCTCTGACCCTACCCCAGCTCAGGGGTCCTCCCTGTGTGCTGCTGCCCCATGCCCCTCTCACAGCTCATAAGCACGCAAGGCCAACCCTCCTCACCCTTGATCTCTGGGTCAGTGTCCTCCAGGTCATGGAGCTGGGCCCTAAGGATGTTCACACGGCGCTCCAGCTCTGACCCTGGCATGTTTACCCTGAGGAACTTGGACAGTATCTTCAGTGTGGTGAAGTCCGGGGGCTGATCAAAATCTTCCTGGTAGTTGTTCAACCAGGTGCCCAGGATGAAGGTCATAGCTCTGGGGATTTGGGATGAAAATCAAGGTCAGAGAACTGGCCTTACTGCCACACAGTACCCCCAGGGCAGCTCTGCATGTGTCTGGGTCCCTCTGTCTGGCCGCCCCCTATGGTTGTCCTGGCAATGGAAGGTCTGGTCACCAAGCAGGAGACAAGCAAGTAGAGATCTAGGTGCCAGATACTCTCCATCAATGATCTGGCCAACATTCCTTCCTCACGAGGCTTCAATTAAGTCCCCTGACCCCTCCCCACTGGAGAATAAACTCTCAGGAAGGCTGGGGTTCCTGTCTGACCCTGGACTAGAATGGAGGACCAGGAGGGCAGGGCTTCCTGTCTGCTTGCTCACTGAATGAGGCTCAGTGCCTACAACAGATGCTTGGCTGTCTTTTGAATCTTGGTTTTCCTTGCATTATATTATAAAATAGACACTGGAGAGAGAAAGAAAGGAATACCCAGAAATATCACCATAGAAAGCTTGTAAGTCTGTCTTCTGCCTATAACTGATTGGAACACCTAAAACGGGGCTACAATGTGCCCAGTGAAGGAGGCTTCCTTTGGAGCCTCTGCATTACGTAGGACTATAGGTGGAAGCCTGAACCACATCCATATCTTCAGAAATGGGAAATTTCCACTTGAAAGGACAAACAGACCAGCCTGGAGTGGCTAGAAGAATAGACGAAACTTCTTGAAAGACAGACCTACAGGAAAAATACAAAACAATATAGGCAGACCGAATGTTACTACAAGAACAAGCAAGTTGCTAGCCAAGGAGACATCAAGGCAAGTGGTCGGGTCCACTCAGTGTAAACCCCCTTCTAAGACTAAGACTCAAAGGGAAGACACGTTCTAATTGGTGACTACGCTTGTCACCGATAAGGGGAAGTGACAGAAAAACAGCAATGAAGCTGCAAGCTAAGCCCTACAACGTTCAAAAGACTCCTATGAACCCGGGTGGAGAGCTGGTTGGCCAGCGGAGTGGCAAGACCTGGGGACTCTTGGGCCCAAAGTCAGTGACATAGCCACAAAGGACTAGAGTGTATAATGAAGCATCCAGCTGATAAGAAGAGAGGGCATATGCATAAGAACACCCACACTTGCAGATAATACCCACTTGACCTGGCTACAATGACTGGATGATCAGAGCTCAACTAGAAGGAGAAAGAAGAGGGGAAAAAAGAGTAATCTGATACAATTTGATGAACTTGGCCTACACCTATGGATACAGTAGCTCAAAAGAGGGAACAAATCCTTAGAGCAAGAATCATTCCCACCCCCTCCATACACAGAGTAGACAGGAATTGGCAACTTGGACATTGGCTACCCAGTATGGGGGAGCTCCAAAGGCAAGAAGTGACTGGTTTATAGCTGTCAAGAGGGAACCTAGATTCAGAGGTGTGAAAAAAGGTAGAATTTCCACTGAGTAGTAGGATCCAATATGTTTAGGCGGGGCTGATGAAATGAAATGAGTATGCGTCTCTTGTGATGCAATAGTGAATAATTGTTATCAAGACAGCTTGTGAGGGTTGGAAATGTAAAGGTAGAAGTTTTGTAGCAAAAGGAGGGGAGTGATTAAATTTTCAGTCTAGGAACGGAGGGCCCTGGGGCCATCAAAGGAGAAGCGCGGAGAGCGGTACCCTACCCAGAGAAGCAGTGATGCCTGGGATGGATGTGGAGAGATGGAGCATCTGAGGATGTTAGACACAGAGAGGGAGAGGGGCTGTGTGCTGAGGATTTGGGGGCAGGCTTGTAGTGTATACACTTTGGTTGGTTGATGATGCATGAAGGGGATTGTAATCATGGCAATGAAATGATATATGATAGGATGAAAGTAAAACTAATGTTCTCCCATTTAAACTATCACATAATTCACAATAAAACATGGAGAAAAAAAATTTTTTTTGAATTAGCCTACCGGGTAAGGAAAAAGACTGTGCATTGGAAGGCACAGCTAATGGGGTGAGACACAGCCTTAAGACTTGCATGGGGATAAAACCCGAGTGGACTGCCTGCTCGGTGTGTTCACTAACCTGCTCTTGTAGATCTCTCTGCACGCAGCCTTCTCCAGAAGTCTATTTTACCTTGCCAAGGTAAAAAACAAAACAAAAAAAACATGTCACCGGTTCTTGTTTGCAATGGGGAACGCATCTGATCTCTCATCACACAACTATTATTGGCCATTACTTTTGTGTGGTGGTGATGGTGGTGTTCCATCAAGTCGGTTCTCATAGCGCTCAGTATAGCGTTTCATACTTTGTAAAATTTCATGGGTACAGAAAACCTCATCTTTTACTGTTGAGTGGCTGGTAGATTAGAACTGCTAACCTTTCTGTTAGCAGTCCAGTGCATACCTCACTATGCTTCCAGGGTTCCTTTTGTTGAGGCATTTCTTCTATTTCTATGTGTTGTGTGCTTTCTATGAGAATCGATGCCTTTTCTGTGTCGTTTGGTATGACCAGGTGATTATTTTCCCGTGTTTCATTTATGAGGTGGATAACATTGATGGTGATTTTAATACTGAAACCTCCATGCCTGGATGCATTCCACTGGGTCAGGATGTATATCATTTATTTAATATGCTGTTAGCTTCTATTGGCTAGGATTTTTGCATCTGTATTTCTGAGGAACACTGGTCTTTTGTTTCCTTTTTTACTGGTGTCTTTGCCTGGCTTTTATACCAGAATGACACTAACTTCACAACATAAATTTGGAATTATTCTCTCTCCTTTTCTAGTTTCTGGATAATTTGAGTAAGCTGCTGTGCCCTCTTTTCTGGAGGTTTGCTAGAATTTCAGTTTCTTCCTTTGTTATGTTGTTAAGTGCCATACAGTCAGTTTGACTCGTAGCGATCTTGGATAGAGTATCTGAGGCTTTAAATCTTGATGGGAATAGAAAGCCTCATCTTTCTCCTGAGGAGAAGCTTGTGGGCTAGAACCGTGGACTTTGTGGTTCTCAGTCCAGTGCTTACTGCTTTTTGTTATGGATCTGTTCAAAATTCCTAGCTCAGTCTGTATTCACTTAGGAAAGGAGTGTGCTTCTAGAAATATATCCATTTCTTAGAGATATTCCAATTTGTCGTAGATCAGGAAGACCCCACAGAATGGATTGGCACAGAACCAGCAGCAAAGGGCTGACACATTAATAACTGTGAGGATGGCGAAGGAGCGGGCAGTGGTTCATTGTGTTGTGCATAAGGTCACTAGGAGTCAGCACTGACTCGATGGCACCTAACAACAACAACAACATATATGTAATATGGATACATATACATGAGTCTGGTTGCACAGTGGGTTAAACAATGGGCTGCTACCTCCATGCCATCCAGACCCGGCCCTGGCTGAGCACCTGGATGGGGACCTGAGACCTAGTGGTAACATTAGGGCATCTCCTGACCTTGGTGACATCCTTACCTCACCCTGGGCATGCTCAGAGCCCTAACTCTCTGGCTGGCTGACTTCGAACCCCAAATACTTGCTCTTCACAACTGTGCCTTCTCCTCAGACAGCCCACATCCTCAGTCCCTTCACCTAGGCTCCCTCCTGACACTGTTTTCTCCTCTGTTATCAATATTGGGCATCTATGGCTCTTCACCCCTCTGTGTTCATCATAGGGCTTCAGCCCCACCCACCTTCCCACCACAGCTCCTTCCCAAGTTGGACTGCCTCTGGATTTGCCAGCTTCTTATTTGACACACCTGCTTTTTCACCTGGTTTCCCACATCCTCAGCACCCATAGCTTGTTGGCCTCTTGGTCCCTCCATGCTCTGACTCCTTCACCTGGACTGTGTCTTTGCCCTTCCACACCTCCTTACCTAAGCATGGGACTTCCCTATGGACAGGCAGTCACACAAACCTATCCAGTGTGCTCACAACAGCCCTGCTCTCAGGAGTCAGAGAGGGACACAACCCAATCAGTAGATGAATGGATGAACACAGGGTGGTCCCCATATGGTGGGGTACTCTGATGAATGAATGAATACAGGGAGGTCCCCCCATACAATCAGGTACCACTGAGCCTTAAAGACAGTCAGACAGCATGGGTGAATGTTCGTGGCATTAAGCTGAGGGATAGAGGCACAAAACGCCACTTACTTGCACATAAAATAGAACCAGACAGTCTAACCTCTATATACAAGAACAATGGAGTCTATACTCCAGAGACACAGAGAGCCAATCACTGAGGGTAGGGGTCAGGGGGCTGGGCCATGTGGAGAACTCTTCCTGTGTCCAGGGTTTCTGGAGGTAGAGATGAAATTGTTATGGAAGTAGGTACTGATGATGGTTCACGAAGTCACGGTATTATACATTTTATAGGCATAGAAACGAAACTTTATTATATTCTAAATCCTACCAATTAAGACAATGTCAAGTATACAGAAAAAAATAAGAGGGAAAAATAATGTATCAATACCACAATCAAGACCCACTCAGGTGGGGGGAAAGAGACGGCGTCTTTAGGTGACACTTCCTGCCTCCACATGAACGTCTGTGAACGCAAGGTGGGCAGCCTCTGAGATCTCCATAGGAGGAGCTGCCCAGGGCAGTACACAGTGAGCTGGTCACAGCTGTAGATGAATGTCAGCTCTGGGAAGTATGTCAGGAGCTGCCCCAGACTGGACATCAGAGGACACCCTGGGTTATACATTGCAAGTCTCCCCCAGCGGTAGGTCCTTAACTGTCCAGCAGGACGGAGTACAAGTGATTGGACCTGCAGTCTCTGATCCAAAGCAGGTGATGGACGCTCCTGGGCTACCTCGGGCCCCAGGGTTGCTGTTGGCTCTGGAGCTGCAAGGGAAGAAAGGTGGATTTCATGACTGTCTGTCCTCATGCCTTTCCAACAACTGAAGACACTCCCTCACCATGAAGCCCATTCCCAAGATTTCCATCCCAGCAGGTCTTCCTAGAGAGTGTTCCACCAGTGGTGGAATATGAGATTATCTGAGCTCTGACCCTACCCCAGCTCTGGGCTCCTCCCTGTGTGCTGCTGCCCCATGCCCCTCTCACAGCTCACAAGCACGCAAGGCCAACCCTCCTCACCCTTGATCTCTGGTTCAGTGTCCTCCAGGTCATGGAGCTGGGCCCTAAGGATGTTCACACGGCGCTCCAGCTCTGACCCTGGCATGTTTATCCTGATGAACTTGGACAGTATCTTCAGTGTGGTGAAGTCCGGGGGCTGACCAAAATCTTCCTGGTAGTTATTCAACCAGGTGCCCAGGATAAAGGTCATGGCTCTGGGGATTTGGGATGAAAAGCAAGGTCAGAGAACTGGCCTCCCAGGGCAGCTCTGCATGTGGTTGGGTCCCTCTGTCTGACCAGCCCCACTATGGTTGTCCTGGTAATGGAAGGTCTGGTCACCAAGTAGGAGACCAGCAGAGATCTAGTTGCCTGATACTCTCCATCAATGATCTGGCCAACATTCCTTCCTCAGGAAGCCTGAATTAAGTCCCTGTCTGTCCCCTGACCCCTCTCCGTTAGAGAGTAAATTATCTGGGTTCGGAGAGGGGTGTTTCTGTGTGTTCTTCATAGCTTGTGCACAGCACTCTCCATGAACACGTAACACTGAGGAGCAGAGTGTAGCCCACCCTAGCCGCCCAGGACTTCCGTGTGTGTGACTGGACTATGTGGACTCAGATTCACCCAGGGGCTGCTCTGAGCCCCAGGCATATGTCTGCTCCCCAAGATGCCTATGCTCCCCCATCTCTCTGTGACTGCTTTTGTCCCACATGGTTGCCCCTCAGCTCATTCCTCTAGGGGTCCCCAGCCCCAAACCAGACACAGGGCCTATATCCCCCACCCTTCTGTGGAGAGAGGGGCCCTTCTCTTCCCATAGCCTACTCACTCCTTCTCATTGTCCTGGGGTCCACAGTCCCCAGCTGACTCTGGGCAATTTTGTCCGTACCTAGAGGACACATTAGGACATTAAATGACATGCAGTGTTGACTCCACATGCTCAGGAAGGCTTGAGGTCCTGTCTGACCCCTGACTAGATTGGAGGACCAGGAGGGTGGGGCTTCCTGTCTGCTTGTTCACTGAATGAGGCTCAGTGCCTACAACAGTGTCTGCAACTCTACGGATTTTATTGGTGTTGTTTTTTTAAGTACCATGGAGTCGATTCCAACTCATAGAAACCCTGTGTAGGGTTTCAAAGGAGTGACTGCTGGGTTTGAACCACCAACCTTGTGATTCAATCCAACCTTGAGATCCTATGCTTTATCCCACCTCGCCACAGATGACTGTTAATGAATGAACCCTAACAGTACCTTCCCCCATATCTGAGTGCCCTCTTTCTGACACTAGGGATCTCTGTTCTAGCTTCAGCAAAGATGCCACTAGATGGAATCAGAACCCCCTTCACACATGGGAAAGAGGTTTGTTCAAGGGCACGTAGTCACTGAGGGACAAGGGGCAAACAGCTTCATGGAGGAGAGGGAGATAAAGACTGTGAACACCCTCCTTCTCCAGCAGTTAGAGCACCTGGCACTTACTTGGTATAGTTTTGTCTCATGGGGTTCTGACATTCTGATGCTTTGGTCCTCTTACCAGCCCCCTTCTCAGAGGAACAAACTGAGGCTCAGAGAGGTGATGGGACATACCCCAGCCTCACCACTGGTATGTGGCAGAGTCCCACTGTGCTGGGGAGGACAGGTCACTCACCACTGAATCAGAAGTTCCAGCAGCTCCTGGCTGGTAGTAAAGCTTCGGTATGTCCCCAGGAATGCTTCAATGTAGAGCAGATCTCCCTCCACGTAGGCCCTGGGCAAGTACTCCACCAGCTTCTCTAGCCTGCCGGCTTTGATGGATTTCACCGGACGGGTGTTATCGTTGGTCTGGTCTGCTCCACAGATACACTGGGGTGGACAGACAAGGAACACACTGTCTGAGGCATCCCCAGGACACACCAGGTGAATAGCAGCCCCTCACATAGACCAAGAAACCCCTTCCTAAGTGACTTGTGGCAAGAGCAGGGACATGTGTGCCTCTAGCGAAAAACAGGGATTGGTTTTCAAAGTAGACATTGATTTGGGGATGATGACCATTTTTCTAAACCTGAAGTGGTTTTGTGAATGCAGTGATCAGTGTCCTCAGTGTTGGCTGTGTGCTAATGAGTTGATCTTAACTAATAGTGAAGTCGTATAGGGTTTCTGAGGCCTTAAATCTTTGCTGGAGCACAATGCCTCATCTTTCTCCCTCAGAGTCACTGGGAGTGTGTGAGTTCGGGCCAGGGTCCTAGAGAGGGAAAGCCTGCAGAGGATCTGGGCATCTCCTGGGTGGTGTCTGTATCTCAGGTCATCTGTGGTACCGGGATGAGGACATTGCCCCCTGCACTCACCAGGAACCTGCGGCATCCCTTTCTGGCTCCTCTCTGGGGGCTGATGGAATAAATGAGCCCATCCTCACAGATCTCCATCTCAGGGCTCTGCAGGAACAGTGCAGGGAGGGGGCTCAGGAGGCATCAGGGACCCTCGAAGCCACCTCCCTCAGGCCCTTTGTCCCCATCTCCTGGGCCTCAGAGCATTGTCCACTTCAAAGTCTTGACCTCATGCTGTGTGGAGTGGCCTGGGGGAGCTATCATCTGTCTCAGACCAAGCTTACTGACCAAGGACAGAAATAACCTCCTCTGACTATGGCAGGAGGTGCTGGGAGAAGCTGAGTCAGTACAGGGTCAGCAGTGGCCTGGCAGTGACAACAGCCAAGGTGACTGTCCAACTCAGGCCAGCTGAAACTCAGACCAGGCCCAGGAAAGACTTGACTCTGCCGGTGACCCTCTGTCCACCTCCCCCTAAATCTCTGCTCTAAATGGGGCATTAAAAGACACTTCTAGCATCCTATGTGATAAGTGGTCTTGGAGTAGAAACATGAACTAAGTCTCTACCTGTGTCACCTCAGGCCCCAAGACATACAGCCTGATGGACTTGTCACCCTCCACCCTATTCTGATCAGCCCCAGCCCCAGGAACCTGGTGATGGTGAGGGGCCAGGGAGATGGGCCAGGGCTTTCAGTGAGTGCTGGTCCTGAAACAGCAACAGCACCAATTTCATCAACTTCCTCATCACCCCTCCCACATCTCCCCAGATCATGTGATCCCTCCTTTCCCGGCTCCACCCACTTCCCACCCAGGGGGACCCTGTCTTATCCAACAGTCTACTGTTCATCAGTTCTGTCCTCTTTCCCAGGGACCCTGAGGGTTGGCATGGCCTCGGGGAGGGGTTTGGGGTACCCAGGTGGGATCACAGGGAGACCTGGCCTGGCCTAGACTGGCCTGGGCCACCCTGTGTTACCTTGGGCTTCTTTTTGTCTGATGGCCTGCGCCTTCGGCAGAAAAAGCTGAGACCTCTTCTCAGCTGTTTGAATAGGGAATCCGTGGATTCCCCCTCGTTCGCTCTTCTCTCTTTGGAGAAGCAACACATCTTTACAGGTCAACTGTCTCCAGTGAAATGAGCTGGGTTGGCGGTTTGCTCTAGAATGGGGGGCCTGGTTACCAGGGTTCCAAGTTCTATGTGTTTCATCACAAAGGAACTGAAGTCAGTGCTGGGTCCCCTGGCCTGGGCTTGAACTCACAAAAGACCTCCGTCAAATCTCCTCTGGGCTGCCCAATGTTCAGCTCTCCCATGCACCTGTGTAACTGTGCACAGTGACACCAACACTGTCCCCACAGAACCCAGCGAGGCGGGGGGGCAGCCATGCACCAGCTATGAGCAGACAGAGCTGACTTCACACTCAGCTTATCCCTCCTAGCCAGTTTGAGACCCTGGACAAGTCACTGTGCTTCTCTGAGTCTCCCCAGACTCACCACATACACAATGGGAATCAGTCTAGCATCCAAGTCAGCAGGAGAATGTGAGATAGCACCTATAAACCTGGGGACTGGGGTTCCATGTAGCTAACACACAAACTCAGATGGAAGAATTACAATGAAGGTGGGAAGCAGTATGGAGCACACCTGCCCACATGACTGAGCTCTGCCAGGTGATATTGGGAGAGTCACTTACAGACTCGCACTCAGTCTGCACCAGTAGTTGTCAGGGACCTTCAGCTCGGTTCTGACTCATAGCGACTCTACGCAGAACAGAATGAAACGCTGCCCGTCCAGGACCATCCTCACAATCGTTACATTTGAGCTGGTTGCTGCTGCCATCGTGCTCATCCTCTTGTTGGGGACTTTGTCTTTTTCACTGACCCTCACTTTACCAATCATAATATCCTTGTCCAGGGACTTGTCCCTCCAGATAACATGTCTAAAGTATGAGAGTGACAAGTATGAGAGTCAGTGAAAAAGAGGAAGAGCCCCAATGAGCTGGATTGGCACAGTGGCAGCAGCAATGGGCTCAAGTGTACCAATGATAGAATGGTGTAGGACCAGGCAGTGTTTAGTTCTGTTGTACATAGGGTCACTATGAGTTGGTGCCCACTCCATGGCACCTAACAACAGCAAGAATGAGAGAAAAAGCCTGACCATCCTTGCTTCTAAGGAGATTCTGCATGGACTCTTTCACCACAGATTTCTGTCTCCTTCTGGAAGTCTATGGTGTTTACAGTTGTCTTCTCCGACACTAGAACTCAGACACATGCATCAGTTCTTCCATGGCTTTCCTTATCCACTGTCCATGCACAAGAGGCTTCTGAAAACAACACAGATTGGGTCAAGCCTACGTTCATCCTCAGCCTGATATCTTTGCTCTGGAACACTCTAAAGAGGTCTTGTGGAGCAGATAGACCTAATGCAGTACGTCATTTGATGTTTAATTGCTGCTTCCAGGAGTGTTGATTGTGGAGCCAAGCAAAATGAAATCTTTCTAAATATCGATCTTTTCTCCATTTTTCCTAACATTAGTCCAGTTGTGAGGATTTTTTGTCTTTGAGTTTCATAACTTTTTCAAATCCTCTTCAAATCCAGCAAACAAGCTTGTAGCATCTGCATTTTGCAGGTTGATAATGAATCGTCTTCCAATCATGACATCACATTCTTCTTCATATAAACCAGTTCTCAGATTATTTGCACAGCATACAGATTGAATACATATGGTCAAAAAATACAACCCTGGCACACACCTTTCCTGACTTTAAAATGGTCAGTATCCCCTCCTTCTTTCAAACAGCTGCCTCTTGGCCTAGGTTCACGTTCTTAGTGAGCACAGTCAAAGTTCTGGAATACCCATTCTTCACAATGTTATCCATAGCTTGGCATGATTCACACAGTTGAAACTCTTTGCTTCATCAAGAAAGGACAAGTAACATATTTTTAGTATTCTTTGCTTTAACCAAGATCCATCTGAGAACAGGAATGATATCCCTAGTTCCATATCCTCTTCTAAATGCAGCTTGATTTTCGGGCAGTTCCTTGTTGATGCATGGTACGATAGGTTTCAGATTCCCTACAGCAACATTTTTTCTGCATGTGATATGAATAATACTTTCTGATGAAGTTCATATTCCATTGGATCACATTTCTGTGAGTGAGTGTAAATTGATTCTCTTCCAATCAATTGGCCAGGTAGTTGTCTTCCAGATGTCTTGGCATAGATGAATTTTGTTGAAAGATTTCAATTTGTATTCCTTCAATGAGTGGAGGCTTGATTTTCAACAGCACTTTCAGTCATGCTTGGAATGATTCATTCGGTACCATCAGTTCCTATCAGAGTTCTGGTGTGGCGCTCTGGGCTAATGCATCAGAGTGTAAAGTGGTTTGAACAGCCAGGTTGGTGGTTCAAGCTACCAACTCCTTCTTGGAAGCCGTATACAGGGTCACTATGGGTCAGAATGGACTCGACAGCACTTAACAACAACAACCATCAGTTCTTAATTATTCTACCTCTTTAAATAGTTGAACATGGACTATTTCTCTTTAGTACAGTGACTCTGTGTATACCTTCCATCCACTTTTTAAGTGTTTTGTATCACTCAGTACGTTGCCCATAGAATCCTTCTTTATTACAAATCAAGGCTTGCATTTTTCTTCAGTTCTTTCAACTCGACATACTGATAATGTGCTTCTCTTTTCGTTTTTTAACACCAGATCTTTGCACATTTCATTATAATATTGATTTTGTCTTCTCAAGCAGCCCTTGGAAATGCTCTGTTCATCTCTTCTACTTCCTACTTTCTTCTATTTGCTTTAGCAACTCTGTGCTGGGCATCTGGCCAGTAGGGGGAAGGAATTATATGAAAACCAGATTTGACAACTTCTGGCATAAAGCACTCCAATAACATAAACACACACGCACACACATACACGCACACACATGGCCTTGAACATAGGTAAGATTCTGGACACTACAGCAGGGGACCCATGGTAGAGAGTCAGATATCTTTATATCAACTCTTTTGAGAGCACCTGCGGACACTGTCACCTCAGCAGAAAGGCCCTGAGCAGCCACTCTCTGGTGCCTGACCTCACCAGGTCTGCTTTCAGTCTCCTCTAAGAGACCCCTACCTAAGGGAGGGTTTGTATCTGCTGACCCTCAGGCAAATGTGCAGTCAGGGTCTGTGCCCCTCCATCCTACTCCCACCCTGGGTTGGGACAGGCACCTTAGGACGTAGCTTGCATTAACTCCACCAGGATGCACATAGTGTTCCCTCCTTCTCGCTCTTCTTAGGACTAAACACACACACACAGTCTCCAATCTATCATCCACATTGCAACCCCTACAATGGAATCACCCTTCACCTCTCTGCTTCCCTCCTCCCTAAAGCTCATTGCACTAATGGGCTGCTTTGTTTTGCCTTGACAGTGGCCTGTGGTTAGCAGTCTTGTGCTTATCATTGAGCACCATACCAGGAATTATAACCCAATTTAAGTCACAGCAAACCCTAAAAGTTGAAGTATGAAGAATGACCAAGTTTCAGTTTTTAACACCACATTCTGGTGCCTAAGTGGAGAACGGATTATCAAGTATTAAACATGAAGTCTTGGTATGGCGCTGTAGGATCAGCACTGGATTGCTAACCACAAGGTCAGTGGTTCAAAACCACCAGTTACTCTTTAGAAACCATATATAGAGTCACTGTAAAAGTCACAGTGAGTCACAAAGAGTCACAACACACAACAACTATAAAGATGGACTAGTCTAGAGACCAGGGAGAGTCCTCACTAGAGAACAGTTCACAGAGAACTGTCCAGAGACCGATCTGCTGCGTGGTGCAGTGAGGAGATGGAGACCAGGGCAAGAGAGGAGAATGGAGTGTGGAGATGTGTTGGGGGTCCACTGTCAAGGCAAAACAAAGCAGCAAGTTAGTGCAATGAGCTTTAGGGAGGAGGGAAGCAGAGAGGTGAGAACTCACTTTCCCACCAGTCAAGAACATGCTCAAAGGACAACACTGGATGTCAGGAATGAGTGAAGAGGAGGCCAGCATGGATGGAACGGAGGAAGACAGGTGGATTCGATGAGGGGAGAAGTCACAGATACATGGAGGCATATTCCTTGGGGGCATTTAAGAGGGTTGTTCAAAAAGGATTGCTACTAGAGTCCCATTTCATGCTTGTACAGCTTTACTCCAAACAGCAGTGTGTAGGAACATGTCTCTGCCATCGTGGGTGCTGTATTCTCTCCAGAGTACACTTGTCTTAGTTTCCTTAGGAAGTCTTCAAAGAAAGGCCAATCAAAACAATGATGTCTAAAGGTGTCTGCTGATCAGTCAAATTGAACGCAGAGAAGGAAGCTCACAATGTTATGGTGACTGGTTTATTTTGGGGGGAGGGGAATTCCAAAAGAGTAATCCAGATAGATTTTTTTTTTGAGGAACACAATCACAAGGACTTATTAAGAGCAGTTTTAAGAATTCGGAGAACTGCCTTGGTGAGAAACAGACCAGGAAAGCTGCAGGGAGCGATTTTTTTGTTCCATCCACAATACACCAACTAATTCTACAAGGGTAGCAAGGGCTGTCCCAGGAGAATTTTGTTGGAGAAATTTACCCCATACACATTAGAACTCTGATCAGTGGACAACAAGCCTGTGCTTGTTCTGAGTCCTCTTCCTTCCCAGCTTCCAGAATATGGAACTGGATCCTAGGGCCTGGGTGAGGATCATGGAGATGTTCTGGTTTTGGCAACCTGGACACTCGTGTTCGAAAGTTCAGGTCCAGCAGGTCCCATCTCACAGAGACACAGGATTCATGTCTTGTCCTGGGGAACCCCCAGAGCTGAACCTGGTCCCCAGATCCTCTCACCATAGTGTGCCCAGAGAAAACCCCTCCTTGGCTCCCCTGTGAAACTCCCTCTGAGCACAGTGCCTTCTCCAAGCTAAGCCCACAGGTCGAGGGCCTCCAGGACTACCTGGCCAGGTTGTTGGTAAAGGGTCTCTCCTGCCCATGCCAAGGGACCGAGGGTCTCAGAACAGGACTGGGGGTCAGCTGCAAGAGACCATACACCACCATGACCTCCTGTCTCTGCCCTCTGGCTCTTTGTCACTTCTAGTCTCTGAGGTTCCCTGCAGCAGTTCTGAGTACTCAGGTCCCCTCCATACCATCCCACCCTGAACAATGGGCACCTGCATGGGGGTGTGAGATCCAGTCTACCTCCTCACTCCCCATACCTGGGCATCTGCAGGCCCTACCACCTATCCTCACCCCTGGTCATTCTCTAGACTGTAGACTGGGAGGAGGTTAAAGCAATATCTGGGTAGCAGCTATGGGCTGTAGATCGGGAGCCGCCTCTCACTGTTGATGTAGAGCCACCCTGGCTGTAGATCTAGAACTTCCCCAGGCAGTAGATAGGGAGATACGATGGGCTGTAGTTGGCAGGCTCCAGGAGTTATGGATGGGAGGCACCTTGTGTAGTTGACTTGGAACCTCTGTGGGCTATATATCAGGTGGTACCTCAGATTATGGATCTGGAGGGGGCCAGGGCTGTAATTGTGACGTACTTGGGCTGTTGTTGATCCAGAGTAGCCCCCAGGTACACAAAGGAGCCAACCAGGGCTGCTGGTCAGGGGTGTCCCAGGGTTATAATTGGGAACAGCTCTAGGCTGTAGACTGGGAGGAAGACCAGACAATAAATCGGTAACCACCATGGGCTGTAAATGGAGAGGTGCCATAGACTACAGGTTCTGCAGATCCAGAGCCTCCCTGAGGATGTAGGTGATTGGACCTCCGGTGTCTGGACCAAAGCAGGAGATGGACGGTTCTGGGCTACCTGGGGCTCCAGTGTTGGTGCTGGTTCTTGCGCTGCAAGGGGGGAAAGGTAGACCCCATGACTGTCTTTCCTCTTGCTTTTCCAACAACTGAAGACACTCCATCACCAGTAAGCCCATTCCTGATTTTGTCCCTCCAGTACTCCACCCGTGGTGGGATATAAGATCACTGTGAGATCTGGCCCAGTACCAGTTCTGGCAGACCCCAGGTTAGCTCTGCCTAATCCTCTCTAACAGATCACATGCAGGCCTGACCCTCCCACATCACCCTGGAGCTCTGGTCATACAGCTGGGCCACGAGAACGTTGGCTCGGCACTCCAGCATTGAACTGGCCGTGTTCACCCTCAGGAACTCTGCATGTATCTTAAGGATGGAGAACTCTGCCGACTGATGGAAATCATCCTGGACGTTGCTGAGCCAGGTGCCCAGGATGAAGGTGATGACTCTGGGGATGAATAAACTCAAGAGTTCTGGCCCTTCCTGCCACATGCCCTCCCAAGGCAACCCTCCAATGTGTTTCATCCCTCTGCCTACATAATCCCTCCCCAAGGTTTTCCTGGTACTTCAGACCTTGTCACCAGGAAGTGGGCAAGCCCTCACTGCCAGGGAGCTCTCCATGAATGGTCTTACCAACATTCATTCCTTAGGAAGTATGAATTAAGTCCCTGTCTGTCCCCTGACTCCTCTATACTGTGCACTAAACTCTCTGAGGGCAGAGGGGATGTGTCTGTGTATTCATCACACAGCCTGGCACACAGGATCACCTACCTGGAGGGGATCTGTCCTACATTGATGTATTTCTGGGCACCTGCAGAAGCTCTGTCATCAGCTGGGAGGTGCTGGGCCTGCTGTCACAATGGTAACTGGCCTGTCCTTACCACCACCATAGGATTCCCTCCCTTGACCTCTGTGAGCCTCATTGTACTCCAATGAGAAGTGGGAAGGTAAGAGGTCCAACCTTCTGGAATGACAGCATGCAAATGGCTTTGATTCCTTTTTTGAAAGACCCAAAGGTCCCATTCAGTTTATGGCCAAGGAAAAAGACACATCCCAGAGCATCCTTATATTCAAGGATTTATTGAGCACTTTCTATGTGCCTGATCGTGTTCTAAGGCTTTGTCAGTAATAACACTGACGTGACTGTGTTCTACACTATGGGGAGCTGAGGACAATACCTATGAGGTCTCTGACATTCCTGAGCCAGGACCCCACAAAGAGCACTTTCAATGCTTTGCAGACCCAACATGCCAGGGCCACAGAGAGTCCAGGAGCCTCCCTGTGTCCATAAAGGTCAGAGGATTTCATAGGAACTGGGAAGGAGGAGGACCAATGAACCCTCCTATACATATTATTGTCAGGGTCCAGCCTCGACGGAGGGGTGGGCTTCACGAAGGTGTGGGGTCTGGAAGGCGAAAGAGAGGTTACACAAAGACACAGGCACACAAGTGTGATGCAAGCTGATGGGCAGACAGTTCTGCTGCAGACATTGCACACAGAACTAGCTCCACCCAGTCTTTTATTCTCCTTTTTTTAAGGAAGAGATCTTTACAGAAGAAGAATGTGATTATTCAGATGAGACAATGCTTAATGATTCACAGAGACAATCTTTAAGATAATTCCTGAATATAGCATGAGTTTCTTACTAATCTAACGTTTTTATCTCTATAGGGAAAGGTCAAGTAAACTATTATAGATTAACCTTTAGGCCTACATGACCTAGGGCAGCGACTTGCAGTTACTCAAGGATGTCTAACATACTTTTAACACGTAATCACTAGTGGGTAAAGGTGAAAGACTTAAAAGCTCATATAAAGGTTAATTTATAGTTTCTGAAAGGATTTAAGCTATTTTTTCTCTGCTTTACAAATACATGCGTTTGAACAAGATTTCAAACATTTAGCTTTATTTGTTAAGCTAGTAATCCTTTCTTGCTATAGTCCCAGGGAAGGTGAGAGACGAGTCTCAACCTTCCCAAGAGGGCGAGGTCTCACCTTCACATTCCTTCAGGGGGAAGAAGAGCATCTGGATCAAGCTGATTATACCTGGGGGCGGTTTGAAGGGGCTGCCACCATTGTCCCTTAATCCAGTATTCCCAGAATTTGCCATTCCATTTCATTTGTAAATCCTGAGAAGTTTTTCTCCAGAACTTCTCCTCATAATCCCAATATGCTTGTTCCTGTTCTTCCTTAGTCATTTGAGGAAGCTTTACTGCCTCCACCCCAGAGGGGGTTTCGGTACCATTGTTGTACATGGACATCAAGAGCTCGTGCTTCAAGTTAATATCAAACATAACTGAATAGTTAGATAGGGAGCAGTTCTGACATTCATTCCAGGTGGCTATAGCCTGTTCCTCAAAAAGATTTGTTCCCAGGCCCCACACACTGCTAATACCTTCAAGGCAGTGACATTTACAGTGGAGCCTTTAAGAGAGGCACAGTGTACATCAAAAGAAACCATTTTCCCAGAAGCTACAATTACTGGAGTTAGAAACATAAAGAACAAGTACAGAGTGAACAATATGAGACTAGAAGGTATTATACAGAGGTAGCCATCCAGTGAGTATGCAAAAAGCCTATGAACCTGGGACTTCAGGAGGTCACGTCCTTGGCCCTCAGGGTCCATGACTCGCAATCCTGAGGAGGGCCCCAGAGTTAGATTTTCGTCCATCTTGTCACGGGGCCACAGCTTCTCAGTACTTGTGGATGCTGTCACCAGCATATTATGTCTTATGGGAAGGACGACTCATTTTCAGGAACCAGCGTCTGTGGGATCACCCAGGTTCTCAAGGAAGACCAAATAGTACAAGGGCTAGAACATTTCCCTAGCACAACCCTAGAAACCTTATCTAGGGCCTCTTTGAGTCGAACAGACTCAACTGCCCTTAAAAAAATTAACCAGCAGAACAAAGAGATACCACCTAGTTAAAATGCAGGAAATGTTTTTACCACAGTTGTACCTCTCAGTACACAGTAAAAATAATGCAAGAAACTGGACTCTATGAAGAAGTATGTGTCATCAAGATTGGGGGAAGGCTCATTTACAACCTGTGATATGCACATGGCACAACTTTCTTGCTGAAGGTGAAGAGGACTTGAAGCATTTGCTATTGGAGATCAAAGAATACATCCTTCCGTATGGACATACTCAATATAGATAAAACAAAAATCCTCACAACTGGAACAATAAATAACATGATAAATGAAGAAAAGATTGAAGTTGTCAAAACTGTCATATTTTCACTTGGATCCACAATCCACACTCATGAAGACAGCAGTCAAGAAATCAAACACCATTTTACAATAGGTAAATCTGGTGCACAAGACCTCTTTAAAAGTGTTAACAAGCAAAGGACTAAGGTACACCTGACCCAAACCATGGTAGTTTCAATTGCCTCATATACATTTGAAAGTTGGACAACAAATAAAGAAAACTGTAGAATAATTAATGCAGTGGAATGATGCTGTTCGTCAAGAATATTGAAAGTACCATGGACTGACAGAAGAACAAGCAAATCTGTCTTGGAAGAAGGACAGACAGACGTTCTTTAGAAGCTAGGATGGTGTGAATTTGGTTCAAGTTCTTCATCTCAGATTATCTGAAAGGTCCAGTCCCTCAAAAGGACATCCTGTTTGGCAAAGTAGAAGATGACCAAAACAGAGGAAGATCCCCACCAAGATGGAGTCACGTAGTAGTTGCAACAATGAGCCCAAACATAATAACAATTGTGAGACGAGCACAGGACCGGGCAGTGTTCCGTTCTGTTGTGCACAGGGTCTCAATGAGTTGGAACCGACCTGATGGCACCTAAGGACAGAAACAACACTCCAAGCGTCTGGACACTGGTAGTGCTCAATAGAATTCTGTCTTTCATACAGGATACTCAGTTAGGTTCCCATTCAATGCATCTGTTAGTGGAATGCATGAGTTGCTATCACGCTAAACAGGTTTCAACAGAACTTCCAGACCAAGAGAGACTAGGAAGAGAGGCCTAACAATCTGTTTCTGAAAAGCAGCCAGTGAAACCCCCATGGCTGTTGTTATTAACTATCAATGAGTTGGTTCTGACTCATAGTGATCCTACAAATAACGAAACAAAACACAGTCCGGTCCTGAGACACCCTCTTACTGAATGCTATGATGGAGAAATGGTGTCAGTCTATCTCTTGTATTGCTGACTGCCTATGTTTGATATTATGGATTAAGACCCCTAAATTTGCCTCTATTTTCTTTTGATGGTGTTACAGAGTTAGGTTTTCCATTTGTGTCTTGGATCCATCTTGAGTTTGTCTTTGTATGCACTGTGAGATAAGAATCCTGTTTGACTATAATTCAACTGAATATCTAGTTGTGCCAACACTTTTGTTTAAGGGATTACTCTTTCCCCAGGTACTGAGTTGTGGCCCTTTGTCAAAATTTGCTGTCAAGAGGTGCATAGATTTGCGTCTTGGTTCTCAAGTCTCTTCCATTTGTCTCCTTGTCTGCCATTGTACCAGGACTAGGCTGTTTTGACCAACATGGCTGGGTGGTAAGTTTCTTTTGTTTTTGTTTTTTTAAGTTTTATTGTGAATTATGTGACAGTTTACATGGGAAAACCTTAGTTTTACATTCATCTTATCATATACAGTTTCATTGCCTTGGTTACAACCCCTCCACACATCACCAATCAACAAAAGGGTGCCTCCTATAAGCCTACTCTGCCCCACCCCCACCCCCGGTCATCAGCGCACAGCCCCTCTTCCTCCTTAGGTCCTGAGTCCCCAGATGCTCTATCTCTCTATGCCATCATCTCTGCCTCTATTTCGGGGATCACTGCCTCTTTGGGTAGAGTTCCTCTCTCCGCTCTTCTCCCTTCATGTTTCCAGGGACCTCCACTCCCTGCCTGCAAAGTCAATCACTCCCCTCCTTGCCACAAAATGCCCACCTTTACATTTGCAACCTTCACAATCAGTCCTGGTAACAATTATTCACCATTGCATCACAAGAGACCTATCCTTTAATAGGCATTTCCTTTAATCAGTCCTGCCTAGACAGATTGGATACTACTCAGTGGAAATTCTCCTGATCTAGATTCCCTCTTGAAAGCTTGTAAGCCAGTCACTTCTTGCCTTTGTGGCCCCCCCATTTTGGATAGTCAATGTCCAAGTTGCCCATCCCTGTCTACTCTGTGTATGAAGGGGGTGGGAATGATCCCTGCTGCAAAGATTTGTTCATTCTTTTGAGCTACTGCATCCATAGGTGTAGGTCAAGTTCATCTAATTGTATCAGGTTGCTCTTTTTTTTCTCTTCTCTCTTCTTCTAGTTGAGCTCTGATCCTCCAGTCATTGAGACTATGCAGGTATTTTCTGCATGTGTGGGTGCTCTTGTGGATATGCCCTCTCTTCTTATCCACTGCACACTTCACCCTCCACTCCAGTCCTCCATGGCTATGTCACTGACTCTGGGCCCAAGAGTCCCCAGGTTTTGCCACACTGCTGGCCAACCAGGTCTCCACCTGGGTTCGCAGGAGTCTATTGACCATTGTAGGACTTAGCTCGCAGCCTTATAGCTGTTTTTCCATCGCTTCCCCTTGTCGGTGATGAACGTGGTCACCCATCAGAGCATGTATTCCCACTGAGTCTTAGTCTTGGGAAGGGGTTTACTCTGAGGGGACCCAACCCCTTGCTGATGTCTCCTGGATGGGCAACTTGCTTGTTCTTGTAGTCATTGGTCAGTCTGTTTGGTGTTGTTCCTGTCAGTCTTTCTTTCAAGAGGTATCTTCTGTTCTTCTAACTGCTAAAGGCTGGTCTGCCTGTCCTCTTAGGGGGAAATTTCCCACCTCTGAAGATATTGGATGCTGTTCAGGATTCCTGGGTGGTAAGTTTTGAGATAGGGAAGTATAAGTTTGGTGACTTTGCTCTCTTCTTTAGTTTAGGTTTGTGTATCTGGGGTCTCTTTCCTTTCTATATAAAGTTGTGATTTGTTTTTCTATCTCTTTAAATAATGATTGAATCTTGATTGGGATTGCATTCTATCTGCAGATGGCTTTGAGTCATTGACAATTTCACAATGAGGATAGTGCATTCTTACATTTATGTAGGTCTGTTTGTATATAACAGTGTTTGTAGGGCTTGTGTGAGTGTGTGTGTGTGTGTAAGTATTTTGTATCTCTGATCCTATTTACTCCTAAGTATTTCATCTTTCAGGTGTCTCTTATAAACAGTGTTGTTTCCCTGATTTCCTTTCTAGTGTTCTCTTTGTTATGGGAAAGGAGCCTGACTGGGTTTTGTATGTTGAACAACTACTCTGACACTTTCTTGAATCTTTCATTTAGTTCAAAAAATTTTCTTACTGAGTCTTTCAATGTATAGAATTATATCACATGCAAATAGACATACTTTTACTTCATTTCACAATGCAGATGTCTTTTATTTCCCTTTCCTGCCTTATAGATCTGGTTATGACATCTGGTACAATATTAAACAGGATTGTCATAAAGTACGTCATTGGTTCTTGTTTGCAAGGGGAATGCTTCTGATCTCTCACCATGAGACTAGTATTGGCCATTACTTTTGTGTGGTCATGGAGGTGGTGTGTCATCGAGTAGGTACTCACTCATAGTGACCCTATATAGCATTTCATACTTTGTAAAATTTTATGGGAGCAGCAACCTCATCTTTTTCTACAGAGTGGCTGGTAGATTAGAACTACTAACCTTTTTGTTAGCAGTCCAATGCATACCTCACTATGCTAGCAGGGTTCCTATTGTTGAGGCATTTCCTCTATTCCTATGTTGTTGAGTGCTTTCTATGAGAATCAATGCCATTTGTGTCCTTTGGTTTGGTATGACCATGTGATAAATTTCCTGTGTTTCATTTATGAGGTGGATAACAATGATGGTGATTTTAATGCTGAAACCTCCATGCCTGGATGCATGCCACTGGGTCAGGATGTATCATTTGTTTCATATGCTGTTAGCTTCTATTGGCTAGGAATTTTGCATGTGTATTTCTGAGGAACACTGGTCTTTTGTTTCCTTTTTAAGTGGTGTCTTTTTCTGGGTTTTATACCAGAATGATACTAACTTCAAAACATAAATTTGGAATTATTCTCCCTCCTTTTCTACTTTCTGGAAAATTTGAGTAGAGCTGCTGTCTCATCTTCTCTGGAGGTTTGCTAGAATTTCAGTTTCTTCTTTTGTTATGTTGTTAAGTGCCATAAAGTCAATTTGATACATAGTGACCTTGGATATGGTTTCTGAGGCTATAAATCTTGGAGAGAATTGAATTCCTCATCTTTCTCATGTGTAGAAGCTTGTGGGGAGAACCGTGGACCTTGTGGTTTTTAGTCAAGTGCTTACTGCTTTTTGTTATGGGTTTGTTCAAAGTTCCTAGCTCAGTCTGTATTCCCTTAGGAAAGGAGTGTGCTTCTAGAAATGTATCCATTTCTTAGAGATTTTCCAATTTCTCGTAAATCAGGAAGACCCCACAGGATGGACTGGTACAGAGACAGCAGCAAAGGGCTGAAACATGAAACAGTGAGGATGACAAAGGAGCGGGCAGTGGTTCATTGTGTTGTGCATAGGGCCACTAGGAGTCAGCACTGACTCAATGGCACCTAACAACAACATATATAATATGGATACAAATACATGATTCTGTTTGCAAAAGTGGGTTAAACAATGGGCTGCTACCTCCATGCCATCCAGACCCAGCCCTGGCTGAGCACCTGGATGGGGACCTGAGACCGAGTGGTAACATTAGGGCATCTCCTGGCCTTGGTGACATCCTTACCTCACCCTGGGCATGCTCAGAGCCCTACCCCTCCGGCTGGCTGACTTCTCACCCGCAAATGCTTGCTCTTCACAACTGTGCCTTCTCTCAGCCAGCCTACCTCCTCAGTCCCTTCACCTAGGCTCCCTCCTGACACTCTTTTCTCCTCTGTTATCAATATTGGGCATCTACAACCCTTCACTCCTCTGTGTTCATCATAGGCCTCCAACCCCCACCCACCTTCCCACACAGCTCCTTCCCAAGTTGGACTGCCTCTGGATTTGCCAGCTTTTTATTTCACACACTTGTGCATTCCCTGTCCTTCACACATCCTCAACACTCATATCCCTCCATGCTCTGACTCCCTCACCTGGACTGTGTCTTTGCCCTTCCACCTCCTCCTTACCCACCCAGGGGACTTCCCTTTGGACACACATGTATCTACCGTGCTCACAACAGCCCTGCTCTCAGCAGTCAGAGGTGGTCACAACCAATCTGTTGATGGATGGAAGAACACAGGGTGATCCCCATACAGTGGGGTACTCTGATGAATGGATGAACACAGAGTGATCCCCCCATACCGTAGAGTAGCAATGAGCCTTAAAGGCAGTCAGATAGCATGGGTGAATGTTCATGGCATTAAGCTGAGGGATAGAGGCAAAAAAAAGTCACTTACTCTCACATAAAATAGAACTAGACAGTCTAACCTCTATATACAAGAACAATGGAGTCTATACCAGAGACAGAGAGAGCCAATCACTGAGTGCAGGGGTCAGGGGGTGGGGCCATGTGGAGAACTCTTCCTGTGCCCAGGGTTTCTGGAGGTTGAGATAAATTGTTCTGGAAGTAGGTACTGATGATGGTTCACAAAGTCACGGTGTTATACGGCATATATTTTTTATAGGCATAGAAACAAAACTTTATTATATTCTAAATCCTACCAATTAAGTTATGTCAAGTATAAAGAAAATAAGAGGGCAAAATAATGTAATAATACAAAAATCAAGAACCACTCAGGTTGGGGAAAAGAGATTTGACCTTCGGTCCATGATCCAAAGCATTTGCTGGATGGTCCTGTGCTACCTGGGGCTCCGGGGTTGCTACTGGCTCTGGATCTGCTTCCCAGAGAGTGTCCCACCAGTGGTGGAATATGAGATTATCTGAACTCTGACCCTACCCCAGCTCTGGGCTCCTCCCTGTGTTCTGTTACCCCATGCCCCTCTCACAGCTCACAAGCATGCAAGGCCAGCCCTCCTCACCCTTGATCTCTGGTTCAGTGTCCTCCAGGTCATGGAGCTGGGCCCTAAGGATGTTCACATGGCACTCCAGCTCTGACCTTGGCATGTTTATCCTGATGAACTTGGACAGTATCTTCAGTGTGGTGAAGTCTGGGGACTGATCAAAATCTTCCTGGTAGTTGTTCAACCAGGTGCCCAGGATAAAGGTCATGGCTCTGGGAATTTGGGATGAAAAGCAAGGTCAGAGAACTGGCCTTACTGCCACACAGTCCTCCCAGGGAAGCCCTGCATGTGATTGGGTCTCTGTCTGACCAGCCCCACTATGGTTGTCCTGGTAATGGAAGGTCTGGTCACCAAGTAGGAGACCAGCAGAGATCCAGGTGCCTGATACTCTCCATCAATGATCTGGCCAATGTTCCTTCCTCAGGAAGCCTGAATTAAGTCCCTGTCTGTCCCCTGACAGAAATGGCTACAATCATACATTGACAGACAACTTCCTGAGGTTCAAATAATACGAGAAGCTGTGGCAGGGGCCATGATGGCTCTGATAACAAATACATTGCAATAACACAGAGCAGCATGAAGAAAGTCCATTGTACTGCAGAGCAGCGATGGATGCCTCATTGATTTGGCATAGCCTCAAGAGGAGATTTCATGCAGGGACCTTGCTGGCTTTGTAATTTCTTTTTTAATTCTTTCATTTTAATAAGAATCAATGTTATAAGTAATCAGTATTATACCTGTTATTCTGATTTAAGAAATATACATATTTTTGATTTTTATAGTTTGATATTCAGACATTTTAAAGCAGTTGAGACACTGCCAGTATAAAGTTGAGATCATAATCTCGCACCTGTTTTACATTAATCACAAACAATAGCCGTTGAAATAGCTGAACCATGAAGTAGGAGCCATGGAGACTGCTAGGGTTATAGTTAGAAGCTTTGTAACAGCTTCAGAAATTTTAATTTTTAAAAGTTAGTGATGTTTGAAGTTAATTGAAAACATGATTTGTATTTGAGATTATAATTAGGAATTTAGATCCCTGGGGAGTAGCAAGATATACAATGTTTAAACAAATCTTAAGAGCTTTAGAAACATTTGGACCTAGTTACAGTTGATGAGTTTCAAAGAATAATGAATAGGAAGTTAAGGGTAACAAAGTCCTTGTAAAGGTTAACATGACATTTTTAGAAAAATCAAATTTAATTAAGGAAATCAAATATTGTCTAACTACGTAAAGGGGAACAAGGAAGATTTTGATGCTCTTGAGGTTCTATATTGAAATTATTAATTTGTATGATTTAGACCACTACTTTGAAAAGAATGATTAATAGATTGATGGTATAGAGTAGTGTAAAAGCTGTTTGAGAATCTGAAATAAAGAAAGGAGAAGATTCACCATTCATCGAGACCCATTGATTCTGTGAGCTTCAATTCTTCGCCAACGCCACATCTCCCTCCAAGGACCCCCTAATAAATGTGTCAAGGCTGGTCTGCAACAAAGTTGGGTTCTATGAAGAAAAACGTGGCATCAGGATTGAAAGAAGACTTATTAACAACCTGCAATATGCATATGATTCCTCCTTGCTTGCTGAAAGTGAAGAGGACTTAAATCATTTACTGATGAAGATCAAAGAGCACAGCCTTCGGTATGGATTACATCTCAAGATGTCAAGAAAACAAAAATCCTCACCACTGGACCAATAAACCACATTCTTATCAAGGGAGAAAAGATTGAAGTTGTCAAGGACTTCATTCTTCTTGGATCAACTGTCAACACTCACGGAAGCAGCAGTCAAGACATCAGACGACATATTGCATTAGGCAAATCTGCTGCCCAGGAAATTTTTTAAAGTATTGAAGAGCAAATATGTCAGCTTGAGGACTAAGGTGCACCTGACCCAAGCCATGGTATTTTCAATAACCTCTTATGGATGTGAAAGCTGGACAGTGAATAAGGAAGATGGTAGAAGAATTGATGCCTTTGAATTGTGGTGTTGGAGGAGAATACTAAAATTGCCATGGGCTGTCAAAAGAACCGATAGATCTGTTTTGGAAGAAGTGCAGCCAGAGTGCTCCTAAGAGGCAAAGATGGCTAAATTTCGTCTCTCATACTTTGGACATATTTTCAGGAGGGAACAGTCACTGGAGAAGGATATCATACGTGGTAAGTTAAGGGTCGGAGAAAAAGAGGAAGAACCCTAACGAGTTGGATTGGCCAGGTGATAGCATTGATGGCATCAAATGTGGCAGCGGTAATGAGGTTGGCCCAGGATCAGACAGTTTCGTTCTTCTGTGCATGGGGTCGCTATGAGTTGGTTCTGACTCGATGGCACCTAACAACAACAACAACACACAGCCAACTGATTTTTGACAAATCACCTAACATCTCTTCAACAGATGGTGCTCGCAGAACTGGAAAATGATATGTAAAGATTGAAAGAAGACCGTCGCCTCTCACCTTATACAAAAACTAACTCTGCATGGATTAAAGACCTAAATGTGAATCCCAGAATCATGAAGGCCATCAGTGAAAAAATAGGGACAATGTGAGGGCACTACTTCAGGGAATACACAGACTACAAAATATTTTGAAAACCACACAAACAAAAGTAGACAAATTAGATGAGTGGGACATACTAAAAATTAAATACTTATGTGCATCAAAAGACTTCACCAAAAGAGTAAAAAGGGAACCCACAGAATGGGAAAAAATCTTTTGCAATGACACATCACACAAGGGACTCATTTCTAAAATATATAGGAAACTGCAACAGTTCTACAAGAAAAACACAAATAACCCAATTAAAAGATGGGCACAGGGCATGAACAGACACTTCACCAAAGAAGTGATCCGGACAGCCAAAAAACATATGAAGAAGTATTCACAATCACTAGAGATGCAAATCTAAACAACAATGAGTTGTCATCTCACACCGACAATAACAGCAAAGATAAAAAATATAGAGGACAATAAATGCTGGCAGGGATGTGGAGAGACTGGGACACTCCTGCATTGCTCGTGGGACTGCAAAATAGTCCAACCTCTCTGGAAAGCAATATGGCACTTCCTCAGAAGATTGAAAATAGAGATACATTATGATCCAGCAATTCTTCTACTTGGTAGTTACCCACAAGCAAAACGAGCCACAACACGAGAAGATATATGCACACCAATGTTCATCGCAGCACTATTTCCAACAGCAAAAAGATGGAGGCAGCCAAAATGCCCATCAACGGAAGAATGGATAAACAAACTGTGGTAAATACACACAAGGGAATACTACACTACCTTGAAAAATAGCAAGGAAGCTGCAAGCCACCACCTAACATGGATGAACCTTGAGGACATTATATTGAATGAAATTAGCCAGTCCCAAAAGGAGAAATACTGCATAGCACCACTACTGTAAAAGACTAAGAAAAAGAACCCATACTAAAGGGGGGTGGATTCTTTGCTGGCTGCTGGGATGTGGGATGGGGTTTTGGGAGGGACAGAGGAGAAGGCGGAGCACAGGGCAGGAAATAGACACAGGATAATTTGAGTGCTGGGGAGGTGGGCAATATACAAGAAGGGAGAGGGGAATGGAAGAGCGAACAGATGGGAGAACATTTAGGCAGGTTTGCATGGGCTAAGTGGGAAAGAGGTAAATAATGATGTATGCACGACCTTGAAACAACAGGGCTCTGGGATACAGAGATTGAAACATGGCTGGAATGCGGAAAAAGGGGCATAATGTTAAGATGCTTGGCTGTCCTTTGAAACTTCCCATTATATTACAAAATAGGCACTGGAGGGGGAGAGAAAGGAATAGCCAAAAACATTACCATAGAAAGCTTGTAAGTCCATCTTGTGCCTATAACTGATTGCAACACCTAAAATGGGGCTACACCGTGCCCAGTGAAGGAGGCTTCCTTCGGAGCCTCTGCATTACATGAGACTATAGGTGGAAGCCTGAAACATATCCAGATCTTCAGAGATGGGATATTTTCACTTGAAAGGATGAGCATACCAGCATGGAGGGGCTAGAAGAACAGAAGATACCTCTTGAAAGACAGACCTACAGAAAAAATACAAAATAATATAGGCAGACCGACTGTTACTACAAGAACAAGCAAGTTGCTTACCCAGTAGACATCAAGGCAAGTGGTCGGGTCCCCTCAGTGCAAACACCCTTCCAAGACTAAGACTCAATGGGAATACATGATCTGATTGGTGACCACGCTCATCACTGATAAGGGGAAGTGAGGGAAAAACAGCAATGAAGTGGTGAGCTAGGCCCTACAACGTTCAATAGACTCCTGTGAACCCGGGTGGAGACCTGGTTGGCCAGCAGTGTGGCAAGACCTGGTGACTCTTGAGAACAGAGTTAGTGACATAGCCACAGAGGACGAGAGTGGAGAATGAAGTGTCCAACTGATAAGAAGAGAGGACATATGCACAAGAACACCCATACGTGCAGATAATACCCACTTGACCTGGCTTCAATAACTGGATGATCAGAGCTCAACTAGAAGAAGAAAAAAAGAGTGATCTGATACAATTTGATGAACTTGACCTACACCTATGGATGCAGTAGCTCAAAAGAGGGAACAAATCCTTACAGCAAGGATCATTGCCACCCCTCCATACACAGAGTAGACAGGGATGAGCAACTTGGCCGTTGGCTACCTAAAATGGGGCGGTGGGGGGCGGGCGCTACAAAGGAAGAAGTGACTGGTTTATAATCTATCAAGAAGGAACCTAGATTCATAGGGCATGAAAAAAGGTAGAATCTCCACTGAGTAGGATCCATTCCGTTTCGGTGGGGCTGATGACATAAAATGTGGATAGGGCTCTTGTGATACAATAGTGAATAATTGTTATCAAGACTGCTGTGAAGGTTGGAAGTGTAAAAGTAGACGTTTTGTAGCAAAAGGAGGGGAGTGATTAACTTTTCAGTCTAGGAGCAGAGGTCCCTGGGACCATCAAGGGAGAAGAGCGGAGAGCAGGATCCTACCCAAAGAAGCAGTGATACCTGGGATGGAGGCAGAGAAGATGATGTGGAGAGATGGAGCATTTGAGGATGGTAGACACAGAGAGGGAGAGGGGCTGTGTGCTGATGACTGGGGAGCAGAATTGCAGTGTATACCCTTTGGTTGGTTGATGATGTGTGAAGGGGATTGTAATCATAGCAATGAAACGATATATGATAGGATAAATGTAAAAGTAATGTTCTCCCATGTAAATTATCACATAATTCACAATAAAACATGGAGAAAAAAAAAAAGGAATTTGAATTAGCCTACCGGGTAAAGAAAAAGACTTTGCGGTAGAAGGCACAGCTAATGGGGTGAGACACAGCCTTAAGACTTGCATGGGGATAAAACCAGTGTGGACTGCCTGCTCGGTGTGTTCACTAACCTGCTCTTGTAGAGCTCTCTGCACGCAGCCTTCTCCAGAAGTCTA
>NW_006408574.1:8627730-8663211 GCF_000296735.1 Chrysochloris asiatica
CATAAAATGCGGATGGGTCTCTTGTGATAAAATAGTGAATAATTGTTATCAGGACCGACTGTGAGGGTTGGAAATGTAAAGGTAGACGTTTTGTAGCAAAAGGAGGGGAGTGATTAACTTTTCAGTCTAGGAGCAGAGGTCCCTGGGACCATCAAGGGAGAAGAGCAGGATCCTACCCAGAGAAGCAGTGATGCCTGGGATGGCGGCAGAGATGATGATGTGGAGAGATGGAGCATCTGAGGATGGTAGACACAGAGAGGGAGAGGGGCTGTGTGCAGAGGACTGGGGGGCAGGCTTGTAGTGTATACCCTTTGGCTGGTTGATGATGTGTGAAGGGGATTGTAATCATGGCAATGAAAGGATATACGATAGGATAAACGTAAAACTAATGTCCTCCCATGTAAACTATCACATAATTCACAATAAAACATGGGGGAAAAAAAAGGAATTTGAATTTGCCAACCGGGTAAGGAAAAAGACTGTGCGTTGGAAGGCACAGCTAATGGTGTGAGACACAGCCTTAAGACTTGCATGGGGATAAAACCCGAGTGGACTGCCTGCTCGGTGTGTTCACTAACCTGCTCTTGTAGAGCTCTCTGCACGCAGCCTTCTCCAGAAGTCTATTTTACCTTGCCAAGGTAAAAAAAAAAAAAAAGCAAGGGGGAATGCATCTGATCTCTCACCACGAGACTAGTATTGGTCATTACTTTAGTGTGGTGGTGGTGGTGGTGGTCCATCGAGTCAGTTCTCACTCATAGCGCTCAGTATAGCGTTTCATACTTTGTAAAATTTCATGGGTACAGAAAACCTCATCTTTTACTGTTGAGTGGCTGGTAGATTAGAACTGCTAACCTTTCTGTTAGCAGTCCAGGGCATACCTCACTATGCTTCCAGGGTTCCTTTAGTTGAGGCATTTCTTCTATTTCTATGTGTTGTGTGCTTTCTATGAGAATCGATGCCTTTTCTGTGTCGTTTGATATGACCATGTGATTATTTTCCCGTGTTTCATTTATGAGGTGGATAACATTGATGGTGATTTTAATACTGAAACCTCCATGCCTGGATGCATTCCACTGGGTCAGGATGTTTCATTTATTTAATATGTTGTTAGCTTCTATTAGCTAGGATTTTTGCATCTGTACTTCTGAGGAACACAGGTCTTTCGTTTCCTTTTTTACTGGTGTCTTTGCCTGGCTTTTATACCAGAATGATACTAACTTCAAAACATAAAATTGGAATTATTCTTCCTCCTCTCCTAGTTTCTGGAAAATTTGAGTAAGCTGCTGTGCCCTCTTCTCTGGAGGTTTGCTAGAATTTCAATTTCTTCCTTTGTTATGTTGTTAAGTTCCATCAAGTCAATTTGACTCATAGCGACCTTGGATAGGGTTTCTGAGGCTTTAAATCTTGACGGGAATAGAAAGCCTCATCTTTCTCCTGAGGAGAAGCTTGTGGGCTAGAACCGTGGACCTTGTGGTTCTCAGCCCAGTGCTTGTTGCTTTTTGTTATGGGTCTGTTCAAAGTTCCTAGCTCAGTCTGTATTCACTTAGGAAAGGAGTGTGCTTCTAGAAATGTACCCATTTCTTAGAGATTTTCCAATTTGTCGTAGATCAGGAAGACCACACAGGATGGACTGGTACAGAGACAGCATCAAAGGGCTGACACATTAATAACTGTGAGGATGGCGAAGGAGTGGGCAGTGGTTCATTGTGTTGTGCATAAGGTCACTAGGAGTCAGCACTGACTCGATGGCATCTAACAACAACAACATATATGTAATATGGATACATATACATGAGTCTGGTTGCACAGTTGGTTAAGCAATGGACTGCTACCTCCATGCCACCCAGACCCGGCCCTGGCTGAGCACCTGGATGGGACCTGAGACCTAGTGGTAACATTAGGGCATCACCTGACCTTGGTGACATCCTTACCTCACCCTGGGCATGCTCAGAGCCCTACCCCTCCGGCTGGCTGACTTCTCACCCCCAAATGCTTGCTCTTCACAACTGTGCCTTCTCCTCAGACAGCCCACATCCTCAGTCCTGTCACCTAGGCTCCCTCCTGACACTGTTTTCTCCTCTGTTATCAATATTGGGCATCTATGGCTCTTCACCCCTCTGTGTTCATCATAGGGCTTCAGCCCCCACCCACCTTCCCACCACAGCTCCTTCCCAAGTTGGACTGCCTCTGGATTTGCCAGCTTCTTATTTGACACACCTGCTTTTTCACCTGGTTTCCCACATCCTCAGCACCCATAGCTTGTTGGCCTCTTGGTCCCTCCATGCTCTGACTCCTTCACCTGGACTGTGTCTTTGCCCTTCCACACCTCCTTACCTAGGCATGGGACTTCCCTATGGACAGGCACTCACACACACACACCTATCCAGTGTGCTCACAACAGCCCTGCTCTCAGGAGTCAGAGAGGGACACAACCCAATCAGTAGACGAATGGATGAACACAGGGTGGTCCCCATATGGTGGGGTACTCTGATGAATGAATGAATACAGGGAGGTCCCCCCATACAATCAGGTACCACTGAGCCTTAAAGACAGTCAGACAGCATGGGTGAATGTTCGTGGCATTAAGCTGAGGGATAGAGGCACAAAACGCCACTTACTTGCACATAAAATAGAACCAGACAGTCTAACCTCTATATACAAGAACAATGGAGTCTATACTCCAGAGACACAGAGAGCCAATCACTGAGGGTAGGGGTCAGGGGGCTGGGCCATGTGGAGAACTCTTCCTGTGTCCAGGGTTTCTGGAGGTAGAGATGAAATTGTTATGGAAGTAGGTACTGATGATGGTTCACGAAGTCACGGTATTATACATTTTATAGGCATAGAAACGAAACTTTATTATATTCTAAATCCTACCAATTAAGACAATGTCAAGTATAAAGAAATAAAAAAGAGGGAAAAATAATGTAGTAATACCACATTCAAGACCCACTCAGGTGGGGGGAAAGAGATGGCGTCTTTAGGTGACGCTCCCTGCCTCCATATGAATGTCTGTGGACGCACAGTGGGCAGCCTCTGAGAGCTCCATAGGAGGAGCCGCCCAGGGCAGTACACAGTGAACTGGTCACAGCTGTAGATGAATGTCAGCTCTGGCAAGTATGTCAGGAGCTGCTCCAGACTGGGCATCAGAGGACACTCTGGGCTATACATTGTCCCTCTCCCCCAGCGGTAGGTCATTAACTCTCCAGCAGGACGGAGTACAAGCGATTGGACCTGCAGTCCCTGATCCAAAGCAGGTGATGGGCGCTCCTGGGCTACCTCAGGCCCGAGGGTGGCTGCTGGCTCTGGAGCTGCAAGGGAAGAAAGGTGGACACCATGACTGCCTTTCCTCATGCCTTTCCAACAACTGAAGACAATCCATCACCATGAAGCCCATTCCCAAGGTTTCCAACCCAGCAGGTCTTCCCAGAGAGTGTTCCACCAGTGGTGGAATATGAGATTATCCGAACTCTGACCCTGCCCCAGCTCTGGGCTCCTCCCTGTGTTCTGTTGCCCCATGCCCCTCTCACAGCTCACAAGCACGCAAGGCCAGCCCTCCTCACCCTCGATCTCTGGTTCAGTGTCCTCCAGGTCATGGAGCTGGGCCCTAAGGATGTTCACACGGCGCTCCAGCTCTGACCCTGGCATGTTTATCCTGAGGAACTTGGACAGTATCTTCAGTGTGGTGAAGTCCGGGGGCTGACCAAAATCTTCCTGGTAGTTGTTCAACCAGGTGCCCAGGATGAAGGTCATGGCTCTGGGGATTTGGGATGAAAAGCAAGGTCAGAGAACTGGCCTTACTGCCACACAGTCCTCCCAGGGCAGCTCTGCATGTGGCCGGGTCCCTCAATCTGACCAGCCCCCCTATGGTTGTCCTGGTAATGGAAGGTCTGGTCACCAAGTAGGAGACCAGCAGAGATCTAGGTGCCTGATACTCTCCATCAATGATCTGGCCAATGTTCCTTCCTCAGGAAGCCTGAATTAAGTGCCTATCTGTCCTCAGATCCCTCTCCATTGGAGAGTAAATTATCTGGGTTCAGAGAAGTGTGTTTTTGTGTGTTCTTCATAGCTTGTGCACAGCACGCTCCATGAACTCGTAACACTGAGGAGCAGAGTGTAGCCCACCCTAGCCGCCCAGGACTTCCGTGTGTGTGACCGGACTATGTGGACTCATCTTCACCCAGGAGCTGCTTTGAGCCCCAGGCATATGTCTGCTCCCCAAGATGCCTATGCTCCCCCATCTCTCTGTGACTGCTTTTGTCACACATGGTTGCCCCTCAGCTCATTCCTCTAGGGGACCCCAGCCCTAAACCAGACATAGGGCTTATGACCCTCACCCTTCTATGGAGACAGGGGCCCTTCTCTTCCCATAGTCTACTCACTCCTTCTCATTGTCCTGGGGTCCACAGTCCCCGGCTGACTCTGGGCAATTTTGTCCATACCTAGAGGATGCATTAGAACATTAAATGCCATGCGCTGTGGACTCCACGTGCTCAGGAAGGCTTGAGGTCCTGTCTGACCCCTGACTAGATTGGAGGACCAGGAGGGTGGGGCTTCCTGTCTGCTTGTTCACTGAATGAGGCTCAGTGCCTACAACAGTGTCTGCAACTCTACGGATTTTATTGGTGTTGTTTTTATGTACCATGGAGTCAATTCCAACTCATAGAAACCTTGTGAAGGGTTTCAGAGGAGTGACTGTTGGGTTTGAACCACCAACCTTGTGATTCAATCCAGCCTTGATGTCCTATGTTTTATCCCACCTCGCCACAGATGACTGTTAATGAATGAACCCTAACAGTACCTTCCCCCATATCTGAGTGCCCTCTTTCTGACACCAGGGATCTCTGTTCTAGCTTCAGCAAAGATGCCACTAGATGGAATCAGAACCCACATCACTCAGGGGAAAGAGGTTTGTTCAAGGGCACGTAGTCACTGATGGGCAAGGAGCAGACAGCTTCATGGAGGAGAGGGAGATAAAGACTGTGGACACCCTCCTTCTCCAGCAGTTAGAGCACCGGGCACTTACTTGGTATAGTTTTGTCTCATGGGTTTCTGACACTCATTCTGATGCTTTGGTCCTTTTACCAGCCCCCTTCTCAAAGGAACAAACTGAGGCTCAGAGAGGTGACAGGACATCCCCAGCCTCACCACTGGTATGTGGCAGAGTCCTACTGTGCTGAGGAGGACAGGTCACTCACCACTGAATCAGCAGTTCCAGCAGCTCCTGGCTGGTAGTAAAGCTTCGGTATGTCCCCAGGAATGCTTCAATATAGAGCAGATCTCCCTGCACATAGGCCCTGGGCAAGTACTCCACCAGCTTCTCTAGCCTGCCGGCTTTGACGGTTTTCACCGGACGGGTGTTATTGGTGGTCTGGTCTGCTCCACAGATACACTGTGGACAGACATGGGACACACTGTCTGAGGCATCCCCAGGTCACACCAGGTGAATAGGGGCCCCTCACTCAGACCAAGAAACCCTTCCTAAGTGACTTGTGACAAGAACTGGGACATGTGTGCCTCTAGCAAAAACAGGGATTGGTTTTCAAAGTAGACATTGAGTTGAGGATGATGACCATTTTTCTGAACCCGAAGTAGTTTCATGAATGAAGTGATCAGTGTCCACAGTGTTGGCTGTGTGCTATTGAGTTGATCTTAACTAATAGTGAAGTTGTGTAGGGTTTCTGAGGCCTTAAATCTTTGCTGGAGCACAATGCCTCATCTTTCTGCCCCAGAGTCACTGGGAGTGTGTGAGGTCCAGCCAGGGTCCTAGAGAGGGAAAGCCTGCAGAGGATCTGGGCATCTCCTGGGTGGTGTCTGTATCTCAGGTCCCCCCTGGTCATCTGTGGTCCTGGGGTGAGGACATTGCCCCCTGCACTCACCAGGAACTTGTGCCATCCCTTTCTGGCTCCTCTTTGGGGGCTGATGGAATAAATTAGCCCATCCTCACAGATCTCCATCTCAGGGCTCTGCAGGGACAGTGCAGGGAGGGGGCTCAGGAGGCATCAGGGACCCTCGAAGCCACCTCCCTCCCTTCAGGCCCTTTGTCCCCATCTCCTGGGCCTCAGAGCATTGTCCACTTCAAAGTGTTGACCTGGTGCTGTGTGGAGTGGCCTGGGGAAGCTATTATCTGGCTCAGACCTGACCAAGGACAGAAATAACCTCCTCTGAGTATGGCAGGAGGTGCTGGGAGGAGCTGGGTCAGCACAGGGTCAGCAGTGGCCTGGCAGTGACAACAGCCAAGGTGACTGGCCAACTCAGGCCAGCTGAAACTCAGACCAGGCCCAGGCGAGAGTGCTGACTCTGCCTGTGACCCCCTGTCTACCCCTCCCTATAGCTCTGCTCTATATAGGACATTAGGAGACACTTAGGACCCAGCATCCTATGTGATGAGGGGACTTGGGGTAGAAGTATGAACTAGGTCTCCACCTGTGTCACCTCAGGCCCCAATACATCCAGCCTGATGGACTTGTCACCCCTCCCCACCCCATTCTGATCAGCCCCTGCCTCAGGAACCTGGTGATGGTGAGGGGACAGGGAGATGGGCCAGGGCTTTCAGTGAGTTCTGGTCCTGAAACAGCAGCAGTACCATTTTCATCAACTTCCTCATCACCCCTCCCATATCTCCCCAGATCATGTGATCCCTCCTTTCCCGGCTCCACCCACTTCCCACCCAAGGGGACCCTGTCTTATCCAACAGTCTCCTGTTCAACAGTTCTGTCCTCTTTCCCGGGGACCCTGAGGGCTGTCATGGCCTGGGGGAGGGGTTTGGGGTACCCAGGTGGGATCACAGGGTGATCTGGCCTGGCCTAGACTGGCCTGGGCCACCCTGTGTTACCTTGGGCTTCTTTATGTCTGATGGCCTGCGCCTTCGGCAGAAAAAGCTGAGACCACTTCTCAGCCGTTTGAATAGGGAATCCATGGATTCCCCCTCGCTCACTCTTCTCTCTTTGGAGAAGCAACACATCTTTACAGGTCAACTGTCTCCAGTGAAATGAGCTGGGTTGGCGGTTTGCTCTAGAATGGGGGGCCTGGTTACCAGGGTTCCAAGTTCTATGTGTTTCATCACAAAGGAACTGAATGAAGTCAGTGCTGGGTCCCCTGGCTTGGGCTTGAACTCACATAAGACCTTCGTCAAACCTCCTCTGGGCTGCTCAATGTTCAGCTCTCCCATGCACCTGTGTAACTGTGCACAGTGACACCAACACTGTCCCCACAGAACCCAGCGAGGCTTGGGGGCAGCCTGGGCCCCGCTATGAGCAGACAGAGCTGACTTCACACTCAGCTTATCCCTCCTAGCCAGTTTGAGACCCTGAACAAGTCACTGTGCTTCTCTGAGTCTCCCCAGAATCCCCACATGCACAATGGGGATCAGTCTAGCATCCAAGTTAGGAGGTTTTGAGATAGCACCTATAAACCTGGGGACTGGGGTTCCATGTAGCTAACACACAAACTCAGATGGAAGAATTACAATGAGGGTGGGAAGCAGCATGGAGCACACCTGCCCACATGACTGAGCTCTGCCAGGTGATATTGGGAGAGTCACTTACAGACTCGCACTCAGTCTGCACCAGTAGTTGTCAGGGACCTTCAGCTCGGTTCTGACTCATAGCGACTCTACGCACAACAGAATGAAACGCTGCCCGTCCCGGACCATCCTCACAATTGTTGTTACGTTTGAGCTGGTTGCTGCTGCCATCGTGTTAATCCATCTTGTTGGGGATTTTGTCTTTTTCACTGACCCTCAGTTTACCAATCATAAAGTCCTTGTCCAGGGACTTGTCCCTCCTGATGACAGGTCTAAAGTATGAGAGTGACAAGTATGAGAGTCAGTGAAAAAGAGGAAGAGCCCCAACGAGCTGGATTGGCACAGTGGCAGCAGCAATGGGCTGAGGTGTAGCAATGATAGTCAGGATGGCGAAGGACCACAGTGTGTTTTGTTCTATTTGCATATAGTTGCTATGAGATGGTACTGACTCTATAATACCTAACAACAACAGCAACAAGAGACAAAATCTGACTATCCTGATTAGAAGGAGCATTCTGCATGGACTCATTCTATCGCAGATTTGTTTATTCTTCTGCATTTCCACAATTTTTCAGTATTCTTCTCCAACACCATAACTCAAATGCATCAGTTCTTCCATGGCATTCCTTATCCTCTGTCTAACTTTCCCATATACAAGAGGCTACTGAAAACAACATGGATTGGGTCAAGTCCACCTTAGTCCTCAAAGTGATATCTTTGCTCTGGAACACTTTGAAAAGGTCTTGTGCAGCACATGTGCCTAATGCAGTCCGCCATTTGATTTTTGACTGCTGCTTCCATGAGTGTTGATTATGGAGCCATGCAAAATGAAATCTTTCTCATCATCGATCTTTTCTCCATTTATCATGGTATTATTTACTAGTCCAGTTGTGAGGATTTTTTTGTCTCTGATCTACATAACTTTTTGAAGTCCTCTTCATATTCAGCAAGCAATGTTGTATCCTTTGCATATTGCAGGTTGAGAATGAATCTTCCTCCAATCCCGACATCACATTCTTCTTCATATGTTTCAACTTCTCAGATTATTCGCTCAGCATACAGATTGAATACATATTAGTGCAAGAGCTGACCTCTCTGCCTTGAACTGAACTGGCCCAGCAGATTCCATCGGAAGCCACTATCTTGTTTGGACCTTTCCAATTTTGCAGGTTCTTTCGTGAGAGAAAGACAAATGCATCACCGAGAGAACCCGTCTACAGCATCTACTGAGAGCACAGACATATTTAGACATGTGTTATTTGGCATAAATCTGTGGATATATGAACCAAAACCCTAGCACCAATACTTTTAAACTCGCCTTGTTCACAATGATTTGGAACAAGGGCACCCTCTTCTGCAGGAAACCATTGAAATGATTTTGGGATATTTATCTAATGTTTTTTTTTTTTTTTTCTTTTAATCAGCTAATCTTAGCATTATGTCAACTTTCTTCCTTGAAAGAGAAGGAGGCGAGAGAATAGTGTGAATCCCACATGAATGAGGGGTAGATTTTGGATTTGATTCTGTTTTCCCCGGGAAGAGAAAAGATTTGTTATGAAGGCATGTAACTTGCAGCTTTTCCTTATTTTTCTTGTTCTGTCATTTATTTATGGCTTGAGATTTTTTTCATGCTTGTACCCAGAGGCATGTTTTGTAAATCTACCAAACAAATAAAAAGCAACTCTATTTCCAGATCCATTTGTCTGGAGGTGAAAGCAAATGTAAGAAATGAATGAGAGGCAATGAGCTGACAAAGTAAGAAAGCGATGGAGTGTTGGTGCCGTATCTCAATAACCCAAAGTGATTATTATTACTACGACAATTCCCATTCAAATCCAGGCTCAGCCCACCTATGACACATAATGAAACAGAAATGATTTCCTGGAACATCAGCTTGGAGGTGATGTGTCTGTTTTGAGATGTATACAGGCTTTCTCATAAGGTTCTGCTCTTGATTGCCAAGCATAAGTTATAAGGCCAACTAGGTAAGCAAACTGGGGGCCTGTGATCTGTAGGATAAGCACTGCATTGTGAACCACAAGGTTGGCGGTTTGAACCCACCAGCCATTCCATGGGAGAAAGCTGATGTGTTCTGCTCCTGTGAAGATTTACAGCCTCAGAAACCCGACACAAGGTTGCAATAAGTTGGAAGCAAATTGATGACATTTAACAACAAGAACAAGTCAATAGAGCCTGTCCAAAGTTCTCTCTGCATTTGGCCACAAACCAGAAGATAGCCGATGATCTTATTAACCAAGCATTGTCACCAGACGGCATCAAGTGGACTCTGAACTGTGCTCCATAGAGTTTCCAATGGCGGATTCTTAAAGAAGTGCACTGCCGGGTCTTTCTTCTGAGGAAGTTAGTGGACTTGAACTTTGAATCTTTTCATGAATAATCAGGGATGTTAACCATTTGCATTACTATTGTAGAAAGAAAAAAATAGAGAATGATAACAAAAAACTGCATCAACATATACTTAACTATACCCACATCCTTTACTTATACTTAAAAGAAAATTTTTCCACCAGTTAATATTTGTTCTAGTTCTAGTCTTCTATATATGTGGGATAATAGTTTGTAGTCATCATTTTATATGTATTGTTTCATTTTTAATCATCCCAGGGTTGCAGATCTATCTTTAGATCAATACAATACTAATGTTAGTCCACATTCTGAAGAACAAAGCTGGTCATAATTTATCCTGCATAAGAGTCAACTGGAGAGCAGCCATCTAAGGTACAATTTTTGGTCTCTACTCATTAGGAACAAAAGAACAAGGAAAAAAATCTCAGAGAAAAAAACTAGTGGACCGAGCGATTGTTAACAAAAGCTATAGTTACGAATCGGGCTGCTAACCTGAAGACCAGCAGTTCGAAACTGCCAGCGGTTCTGTGGGAGAAAGATGAGGCATTCTGCTCCAGTAAAGATTTACAGCCTTGGAAACCCTGTACAGGGTCACTGTGAGTCCGAATTGATTCCACGGTACTTAACAACAACATGGTCTCATGTACTCTAAGACTAGAAGAATTAGATGGTGCCCGGCTATTACTGTTGACCGTTCTGATCAGGGCCACAACAAATATACCCTGATAGACCAGGGGAACACCATGGAACAGAATTCAAATTCTTGAAAATCCAGACTTACTGGACTCATCGAGACCAGAGGACTCCCTGAGACTATCTTCTAGTTACTGTTGTTGTTGTTAGGTGCCATCGAGTTGGTACCGACTCATAACAACCTATGCACAACAGAACGAAACACTGCCAGGTCCTGGGACAACCTCACAATCATTGCTAAGCCTGAGCCCATTGCTGCCGCCACTGTGCTGAGGCATCTCGTTGGGGAATCTTCCTCATTTTCTCTGATCCTCCATCCTACCAAACATGATATCCTTCTCCAGGGACTGGCCCCTCCTGACAATATGTCTGAAGTAGGAGAGATGAAGCTTAGCCATCCTGGCCTCCAAGAAGCACTCTTGGCTGCACTTCTTCCAAAATGGATCTATTGGTCCTTTTGGCAGCCCATGTTACTTTCAATATTCTCCTCCAACACCATAACTCAAAACATCAGTTCTTCTACAGTCTTCCTTATTCACTGTCCAGCTTACAATGGCTTAGGTCTTCTTGCACATTTTAGTCCTCAAACTGACATCTTTGCTCTTAAACACTTCAAAGATGTCTTGTGTAGCAGATTTGCCTACTCCAATTGTTGTTGTTGTTGTTGTCAGGTGCCATCGAGTCGGAACCGACTCATAGCGACCCCATGCACAGCAGAACGAAACAATGTCCGATCCTGGGCCAACCTCACTACCGCTGCCACACCCGAGTCCATCAATGATGCCACCTGGCTGATCCATCTCATTGGGGGTCTTCCTCTTTTTCTCTGACCTTCCACCCTACCCAGCATGACATCCTTCTCCAGCGATTGTTTCCTCCGGACAATATGTCCAAAGTAGGAGAGACGAAGTTTAGCCATCCTGGCCTCCAAGGAGCACTCTGGCTGCACTTCCTCCAAAACAGATTTATTGGTTCTTTTGGCAGTCCATGGCACTTTCAGTATTCTCCTCCAACACCACAACTCAAAGGCATCAATTCTTCTAAGATCCTCCTTATTCACTGTCCAGCTTTCGCATCCATATGAGGCTATTGAAAACACAATGGCCTGGGTCAGGCGCACCCTAGTCCTCAAGCTGACATCTCTACTCTTCAACACTTTAAAAAGTTCCTGTGCAGCAGATTTGCCCAGTGCAATACGTCGTCTGATCTCTTGACTGCTACTTCCGCGAGTGTTGATAGTTGATCCAAGAAGAATGAAGTCCTTGACAACTTCAATCTTTTCTCCATTGATAAGAATGTTGTTTATTGATCCAGTGGTGAGGATTTTTGTTTTCTTGACATTGAGATGTAATCCATATCGAAGGCTGTGCTCTTTAATCTTCATAAGTAAATGTTTCAAGTCCTCTTCACTTTCAGCGATCAAGGTTGTATCATCTGCACATTGTAGGTTGTTAATGACTTTTCCTCCAATCCTGATGCCACGATTTTCTTCATATAATCCAGTTTCTCAGATTATTTGCTCAGCATACAGGTTGAATAAGTATGGTGAAAGAATACAACTCTGTCGCACATCTTTCCTAACTTTAAACCATTCGCTGTTCCTGTTTTCTGTTCAAACAACTTTCTGTTGGTCTATGTAAAAGTTCCTCATGAGCACAATTAAGTGTTGAGGAATAGTCATTCTCCTCAGTGTTGTCTGTAGCTTGTCATGATCCACACAATCCAAAGCCTTTGCGTAGCCAATAAAGCACAAGTAAACATTTTTTAATATTCTCTGCTTTCAGCCAAGATCCATCTGACATCAGCAATGATATCCCTTGTTCCACACCCTCTTCTGAATCCAGCTTGAACCTCTGAAAGTTCTCTGTCAATGTATGGTTGCAGCCATTTTTGTATTATCTTTAGCAAGATTTTACTTTCATGTGATATTAATGATATTGTCTGATGATTTTCATATTTTGTTGGGTCACCTCTCTTTGGAATGGGCACAATTACAAATCTCTTCCAGTCAGTTGGCAAGGTAGTACTTCTGAATTTCTTGGCATAGATAAGTGAGTGCCCCCAGTGCTGCATCAGTTTATTGAAAGATTTCTATTTGTCTTCCATCAATTCCTGGTGCCTTTTTCTTTGCCAATGGCTTCAGTTCAACTTGGACTTCCTTCAGTATCCTTGGTTCTTGAGATAGTTGAACATCGACCATTTCTTTTTGGTACAGTGACTCTGTGTAGTCCTTCTATCTGCTTTTGATGCTTTCTGCATCATTCGATATTTTGCCTGATGGTTGGTTGGTTGGTTATGCTGTGGAGTCAGTTTTGACTCATAGAGAGCCTGCATAGGGTTTCCAAAGCTGTAAATGTTTACAGGAGCAGAAAGCCTCATCTTTCTTGCATGGTAGATTCAAACTGTGGACCTTGTGGTTAGTAGCTCAGCTCGTAATCCACTATGTTACCAGAGCTCCTATAGAATCCTTCAATATTGCTTGTTAAGGCTTGAATTTTTTTCCTCAGTTCCCTCAGCTTGAGAACTGTTGAGTGTGTTCTTCCCTTTTGGTTTAATGCCAGGTCTTTGCACATTTTGTTTTAATATTTGACTTTTTCTTTTCGAGCTGCCCTTTGAAATTTTCTATCCAGATCTTTTACCTCCTCGTTTCTTTCATTTGCTTTAGCATCTCTATGATGGAGAACAAGTTTCAGAATCTCTTCTGATGTCCATTTTGGTCTTTTCTTTCTTTCTTGTCTCTTAATGACCTTTTGCTTTCTTCCTGTGTGATGTTCCTGATGTCATCCCACAACTCATCTGGTCTTCGGTCTTTAGTGTCTAATGCATCAAATCTGTCTTGAGATGATCTCTAAATTCAGGTAAGATATGTTCAAGGTCATATTTTGGCTTTTCTTAAGCCATCTTCTAGTTGTTGTTGTTGTTGTTAAGTGTCATCTAGTCAGTTCTGACCCATAGCGACCCTGAACAGGGTTTCCAAGGCTGTAAATCTTTATGGGAGCAGAAAGCCTCATCTTTCTCCCGTGGAGCAGCTGGTAGTTTCGCACTGCTGACCTTGCGGTTCACAGCCCGATTTGTAACTAATACACTACCAAAGCTCTTCTAGAGACACTCTTTAAACCTTGAACTGAACTATCTCCTGCGGTCACCTTTGAGCAAAATAACTGATTAACACACAGAAATCAAGATATTATTCATGAGTACAGTGCTCCATTAGAAAAATATCTCTATGAGATCAAAAGGTCAACCATGACTCTAACGTAAAAAAAAAAAGATCAGATAAGAAGGCAGGGAAACTAGAATTCTGGAAATGGAACAATCAGAATGAAATGAATGAGAATGCTGACTCTTGGTGGAATACGTAACTAATGTCAGTGTATAATTTGTGTCAAAATTGTCAAATGGGAACTTAATTTACTGTGTAAGCTTTTACTAAAAATATATTAAGATACTTTTTAAAAGAATAGAATCAACTAGAGAGACTGTTAACAGACAGCTTTCTGGCCCCCATCGCCCCCAGTGACTCTAGTGAGGAACTTGTGTTAGTTAGACATTTTTGTCTTCCACCAGGAGACCTGGGTTCAAATCCTACCAACACTCTTCCACCAGGAGACCTGGGTTCAAATCCTACCAACACTCTTCCACCAGGAGACCTGGGTTCAAATCTTACCAACACTCTTCCACCAGGAGACCTCGGTTCAGTTCCTACCAACAGTTTTCATGCATAGCCACCATTGGAGGTTTATGTGTTGCTATGTTGCTGAACGGATTTTACTGGAACTTCCAGTGAAAATTTGCAAGAAAGGCCTGATGATCAACTTCCAAAAATTAGGTAATGAAAGCTCTCCGAATCAACAGCAGAATGTTGCCCAATATACAGTTGATCCTTGAACAACATGGGTTTGATCTGCATGATGTTTTTAAAAGTTCCATGTGCTGCTAATGATCTCCGCATCAGTGGTTGTCTCTCCAACAGATTGTGTATTTGCAATAAAAAATGACCTCTCTCCTGGTCCTCACATATTTTTCATCATGTAGTGCAGAGGTGGAGAACCTTTTTTCCTGTCAAGCATATAACATCGTTTGTGGGCTATACAAAATTACCAACTTAAAAATTAGCCTGATATATTTGGAGTAACATTTAATTAACTCATCACTAATGTGGTTGCTACAAGGAGCTCTGGTAGCGTAGTGGTTATATGAACCTTCAGGTCAGCAGTTCAAAACTACCAGCTGTTCCATGGGAGAAAGATGAGGCTTTCTGCTCCCATAAAGATTTACAGCCTCAGAAACCCTGTGCAGAGTTGCTATGAGTCGGAACCCACTCCACGGCACATAGGCACATAACAACAACAACAACAACAATGTGGTGGCTGGAACTGCGGTTGCCTTGGCAGGGCCAGACCAAATGATAAGGCCAGCAGGCTGGACGTTCCCCACCCCTGATGTTGTTGTTGTTGTTGTTAAGTGCCTTCGAGTCAGTTCCAACCCATAGAGATCCTGTATAGGGTTTTCAAGGAGCAGCTGGTGAGCTTGAACTGCCGACCTTATGGTTCAAACTGACTTTACAGTCCAGAGCACTAGCCCACAGCGCCATGCCAGGACTCCACCCTGGATGTAGTGAGTGCCACATCGTAAACCTTGAATAAGAACAGGGAACTCATACAAAGCACTGCGAGTGATGCTGGCAGTGCCTGCAAGGAGCAGAGAAAAGTCGTGGCATGACAAGAAAACTTTGAACTACTTGCTATATATCTGATTGAGGACGTAGCTGTGGCTTGATCAGAATAAGAAGAGCATTGTTAGTCACTATTGCTGTAAGGTGTCTTAGGGTAAGTTGATTTCAACTCATATTGACCCTACTATGTAGCAGAACGTAACTGTCCCATAGAGGTTTCTTGGCTGCTATTTTTTCAGGTCTTTCAATTGTGGAGTCTCTGGGTAGGTTTGAACTGCCAACATTCTGGTTCGTAGCTAAGAACTTGACTGCTGTGCGAACAGAGATCCTTTGTTAATACACGTAATCCCCGGGTTAAGTGCGATGAACCGATGAACTCACGACCCTCTGTGGTTCTGTGTTTGTACATCTTACTATCTTATTGTTAGTAATACTGTACTGCATACATTGTTGCAGCATGTAATTTGCTGATGTTTATATATAATGTTTCCAATCCCGAAAGACAAAGATTGGATTTGAGAAAACACTGATAATAAAAGGCAGCAGTAATGAAAACTAAGAAGCGAGGTAGAGACTAATGTCAGAACTGTCTCACAACTGCATCCTTGGAATGGAACCCACCTGTAATTAAGGGAGCCCTGGTGGTGCCTTAGGTAAAGTATGGGCTGCTAACCATAAGGTCAGAGGTTCAAGTCCACCAACCTCTACATAGGAAACAGATGAGGTACTCTGGTCCCATAAAGATTTACAGCCTAGTAAATTCTGTTTTATATGGTCACCATGAGTGGCGTTATCTGTAATTAACAACCCAAATCAGACATTGGAGTTGACTATGATACTTACACAGTATCATCTGAGGATTGTTGAAGTCACTGGCTCCCCCATGCACTTCTAAGGCATGATCCACAACTCTCATGTTAAGGAATTGGGTTGTTACGTATTAGAAACAAAACCCTGAGCCACTGATCTCTTAGGTATCTTCTCTATCTCTTTCTTTAAATGCCTTGCCTGGTGTTTTTTTTTTTTTTTTTAAATGGAAAACGTAAATCTGTGATGAGCACCAATTCTAGCATTTACCAGCACAACACAGATTTGCAGTTTGAGAGTTCCTGTGGGTTTGCCAAATTTGTCAAACGTGAAATAGTGGTCTGGGGGTGGATAGTGGGGAGAATTTGTTCAATGAGATCACCAAGCGTACTCACATAAAGCACATACACTCACATGCACTCACATAAAGCACATACACTCACATACACTCACATAAAGCACATACACTCACATACACTCACATAAAGCACATACACTCACATAAAGCACATACATTTTTACCTTTCAAGCATCAACATTACTTTTTGGTATGAGGACCTTTGTAGCATGACAGTTGAATTGTACAAGTTAAAAATAGAACTTCTGTAATAAGAGCGAGTCACAGTCTCATCACACTTTTAAGAGGTGTTTGTTCAGAGGAATTGGAAATAAACAGTTTCGTTTCTAAGACTGCACTCACACATATATGAGTTAATTGCAGACAATAAAAATAAATCTCAGAACATTTTTTTATATGCACTCAAATGCGAAGCAGATCATTTCCCACAGCTTTCCTCGGCTTCAGAAGCAGGACTCAGCCTGCTGGGTTTGTGTTCTGTTTTTGGAGGGCGGCATTCGTTTCAGAAGCTTTCAGAATCATTTCAGATTCTGTGTCCTTGTGCAGTAAGGAGCTCCAAAGTGTCCCTCCACCGTGAATTTTTATACTTGGGAAATGGTGTTGCTATTAAGAAAAGCATTTCTAGAACAGGCTGTAGAGAGACTGTTTCCGGATAGATATGCTTATAATTTTCTGGTTATTATGGAGGAAAAAGACAGGGCTTCAGTCAGCACCTCCCTGTCTTACTCAGTCTCAAGCTGATCCACCTTCCTACTGTCTCTGGGCTTCCAGGGTCCCTGACTTCAAAAATAATAACAAAAACAGTTCCTGTTGAGTCCACCCCGATGCACAGTGATCACATGTGTGTCCGAGAACTGTGCTGCATACGGGGTTGCAATGGCTGGTTTTTCAACAGTGGGTTGCCAGGTCTTTCCTCTGAGGCACCTCTGCATAGACTTGACCCTTCACCCTTTTGGCTAGCAGCTGAGCGTGTTAACTCTTTGCACCACCCAGGGACTATTGCCTTATAAAAGGTGGGGAGATCCTTGGGTAGGGTGTATGGTTAACTGTCTGGTTACTAGGTGAAAAGCTGGTGGTTCAAACCCACTCTGAAGTGGCTTGGAAAGCAGGTCTTGGTGATTTGCTTGCAAACCTCAGAGCCCAAAACAAAACAAAACTCTACAGAGCACAGTTTACTCTGCATCCACCGGATTGCCACGTATCAGAAACGACCTAACAGCATCTGCCAACAATAAAGCGAACCTCACAGAGAGATGGTCAGAATTCTCTTCCTCATTTTTATTTACTTGGTTTAACTTAATATTAGTTTGCATTCCCCAAAGAGGCAGTGTTCCACAGAACAATGTACGGCAATAGTGATAATATACGTAAAAGATAATATATGTAATCCTAAGAACTACACACACCATGTTGTTAACATTAAGTGACATCTCCCCAAGAGACAAAAGCACACAACAGCTGGTTCCTGGTAGCTCAATCCCAAAAGGCTAATTGGGAGGCAGCCTTCTGTCCTCGGGCCCAGGTGGCCTTGGGTCTTTCAAATGAATGATGCTCAATGCTCAGCATGGGCCTTCACAGGTACCTGCCGATTACCTGCTCAGAGGGTCACCTCTCAACAACAGTCACAATCCCCACTCTTTAAAAATGAAAACCACTTTCACATCACACAAGCGGGGCTAGGGAACCCCCAGCCTCAGCACTTGCAAAGGCTTTCCCCTCCTTTGATCTTAAAACAACCCTTGATATTTCCCTCAAAGATGGAGCCATTTGTCTGACATACACTTTTTGACATACAACATTTGTTGTTGTTGTTAGGTGCCATGGAGTCGGTACCAACCCATATTGACCCTGTGTACAACAGAATGAAACACTGCCTGATCCTGGGTCAACCTCACTACTGTTGCCACTCTTGAGTCCACTGATGGTGCCACTTTGCCAATTCATCTTGCTGGGGGTGGTTTTCCTCTTTTTCTCTGACCTTACCTTCTCCAGAGACTGCTCCCTCCTGACAATATGTCTGACGTATGAGAGACGAAGTTTGGTCATCTTGGCCTCCAAGGAGCACCCTGGCTGCACTTCTTCCAACACAGATCTGTTGGTTCTTTTGGCAGCCCATGGCACTTTCAATATTCTCCTCCAACACCGTAACTCAAATGCGTATCAATCAGGGTAGCACCTGTATTTGTAAATTGACTATAAACAAAAGCTAGGACTGCCGCTTTCTTCATTTCATCACACATATAACTTTCATGTAAAAAATGCCTTTTTTCAAGTATCTTTGATCCCATAAGGCCAAGGACAATATTGGAAATACAAATGCTTTTTATATATGAGACAGATGTTCAACCTCATTCAAGTTGAAAAATGATAATTAAGGACAGAATTTTTTTTTTTCACTTAGGTTGGCAAACCTAAGTGGAAAAAAAAAATCTATCTTTAAGGAGCTCTGGTAGTGTAGCAGTTACGAATTGGGTTGTGAACCGCAAGGTCAGCAGTTTGAAACTACCAGCGGTCAGCGGGAGAAAGATGAGGCGTTCTGCTCCTGTAAAGATTTACAGCCTCGGAAACCTATACAGGGTCACTATGAGTCAGAACCAACTCCACGGCACTTAACAACAACAAGGTTGGCAAAAGGTCTTGGAGATTGTATTAGTTAAGGGACAGACACCAGGGACAGACAGAAAAGAATGGATGCCAGTTGGTATAATCCCCTTGGAGAACAGCGTCTATCAAATACAAAAAACTCCTGTCTTAATGCCCTGCAAGTCTACTTCAAAACACACACTGCACATGGACTGGAGTTAAAGCTGACGAGGAGGCTAGACTTTGAGGCCAAGAATCTAAGCAAAACTCCAATTACCCGGAAATGTCTTCAGTTAATCTCAAAGTACAGTATGCTTGGTAGAGTTACGAGGGGCCTTCAAAAAGTGTGTCAGAGAATTCCATTATCTTTTCACTGTATTTTTCATGAATTATTTGAAGCCCTCTTATATAATGTACACATTAGAAATATATTAAAGCCCATTGCTGTTGGTCAATTCCAACTCATAGAGACCCCATAGGACAGAGAAGGACTGCTGCAGAGAAGATCCCAGGCTGGAAGCGCTACAAAAGCAGATAGCCTCATCTTTCTCTCTGGGAGCGGCTGATGGGTTCCATCTGCCCATCACTTAACCAGCAAGGGTCCTTAAGAACTATATTAATGAGCAGAAATACATCCACAAAGTATGATTTTAGCAGATTTCTAGTATCAAAGCACAGGATGACCGTTGCTTACAATCTGAAATACATTTTAAACAGCTAACTTACTGAATCCCCTATTGTCTGTCAGTTTGCACTGTGGTGGCATGTGTGTGGCTGTGATGTTGGAAGCTATCCCACAGGTATTTTAAACACCAGCAGGGTCACACACAGTGGACGGGTTTTAGTGATGCCTCCAGACTAAGACAGATTAAGGAGAGGCTGACCACTTCTGAATGTTTAGCCTCAGGGTTTGTTGTTGTTGTTGTGAAGTGCTGTTGAGTCAGTTCCAAACCTTAGCGACCCTGTGTAGGGTTTCCAAGGAGCAGCTGGTGAGCTTGAACCGTTGACCTTGCAGTTCAAACGGCTTTGCAGTCTGGTGCATTAACCCACAGCTCCAAACCAAACCTCAGGGTTTAGGGGGAAAAAAATCTCTCAAGTTCTATTTCTAAAGGAGTCCTGGTGTGGCTTGCGAGTTAATACGCTGGACTGCAAAGTTGTTTGAACCACAAGGTCGGTGGTTCAAGTTCACCAGCCGCTCCTCAGAAACCCTATATAGGGTCACTATGGCTTGGAACTGACTCGACGGCCCTTAACAACAACAAGAAGGCCAAAGGCCACATAAAGCAACTCTTTTATCACACTGGCCCCCAGGTGTAACACAAACAGTGTGCTCAGACCCAGGCTGACCAGAGCCCCTTGTGTCTTTGCTTCTGGCATGAGTGTCCATCCTCTCTTAGACTGTCCAATACTAATGTCTGTCTGTCATGGTATAAAAAGGTTTGGAAGCAATAGTTAAACTTCAATGGCCTCATCTGTAAAATGGGATTTAGCCCTGAGCTTGGCCCCAGTGTGTTTACTGATTTTCTGGGTGAAATATTTCATCTACTTGGACCTCAGTTTCTGAGGTAAAAAACAAGGCAGCTAGACTGAGTGACACCAGAGACGTTGCCAACTCAATTCTGCCCTAATCACTAACAGTAGAGAGAACCAGGCTTTAGGTCCAAACCATGCTAGAACTACTTCGATTATGCCCCCGTGTTGTTGGGTATTAACAAGTAGGTTCTGATTCTCAGAGACCCCAAGTGACAGAGCACAACTCTCCATCGGCTTTCATCTTTATAGGAGCAGAGCACCAGATCTTTCTTACACAGAGCTGCTGAGGTGATTCGAACCACTGACCTTTAGGTTAGCAGCTGAACTATACCTGTTGCACAGCCAGGGCTCCAAATGCCACCACAGAGAGCAAGGAAGAGTAGCACTCTGCTCTGAAGATACCACAGCAGCCACCATGAGCCCATCATGTGCAGTGACAGGCCAGAGCTGCTGAGACGAATGGTCCCTAACTCCAGTGGCACTAGTGATGTTTGAGAACCATGGAAGTCACTCACCAAACTCTAAGTGTGGACTGACAGCCAGGTGCCACGCAGTTCTGCATTGACGCTGTTGTTGTTAAGCGTCGTGGAGTCCGTTCCAACTCACAGCCATCCTGCACAGGGTTTCTGAGGAGGGGCTGGTAGGTTTGAAACACCGACCTTGGAAGCTGATGATCTTTCCATTAGCAGCTAAGCATGTAACCACCATGCCTCTAGGGCTCCTCATATCTGATTGGGAAACTAGTTATAAGGCAAAGCGATGTGGGCTTTCATTAGGGTTAGTGGTGTTGAACACGTAAGGTGTTCAAATGTGGTACTGATGAAGAATATTGAAGAGATATGGGCTCGTCCAAAAGTATTGCTGCTAGGGTTCCGGTTCATACCTGCATGGGTTCATTCTGAACAAAACAGGTTGAAGCAAGTGTCTGTGATTCATGGATGGCTACACTCAAGTTCTCTCGGTAACACACTTGTCTTAGTCTTGTTAGGGTGCCTTCAAAATAGAAAGATAAAAAAAGATCCATTCAAAACCATGGCTTCTATGGGAATCTGCTGGGCCGACTTGATCAAAGCAGAGAGGTCAGTTCAGAAGGTTAGGGTAAATGAGTTTTGGGATTCCCAAGGGCTCATCCTGACAGATTTTCTTCAAGGTCACAGGATGACCATGGGGGCTTATTAGGAAGAAGTTTTAAGAAAACTGAAACTTGCACTGGTGATAAAAAAGGCCAGAAAAGTTGTGCCAAGGAATTTCTTTTCTTTCATGACAATGCAGTTGTTCATCCGTGGAGGGTAGCAAGAACTCTTCTGCAATAATTTTGTTGGAAAACTTACAGCTCTGGTCTTGCGTCTTCAGACGTCTTTCTTTTCCTAAAACTCAAAGAACATTTCAAAGGAACACTATCTGAGTCCCTCAAGGATGTCCAAACCATCCTTTGATGTGGTGTAAATTGACGAAGACAGAATTCTTTGAGGAAGAGTTAGAGAGATGGAAACACCCCTTTCAGAAATGCATAGACTTGGATAGAGGAATGTCGAGAAACAACAGCTTCACATTGTTGATATTTTTAATAAAGTGTGATTTTCTAGCAATACTTCCTGACTTACCCTCATGCTGTGGACTTCCTGAAGAATGAACAAATGACTCTTAGAAGAAATACAACCAAAATGTTCCTTCGAAGTGAGGAAGATGAGACTTGGACTCTCTTACTTTGGACATGTTCATAGAAGGGACTAGACCCTGCAGAAGGACATTCTTCTTGGTAAAGTAGAGGTCAGCAAAAAAGAGGAAGACCTTCAGTGAGATGGACTGATACCATAGCTACAACTGGGCTCAAACACAGCAATGGTTGTGAGGGTGCTGTGGAACCAGGCAACATTTGGTTCTGTGATAATGAGGTCTCGATGAGTCAGGTGATTAACAACGTAAGTCTCACCATCCAGAAGCATTCTACTCTGTAGAATAAAATGACCTGTTGAAGACTCAGCTATGGCTAACTAGCGGGAAATAATCTCTAACGAATTTGGAGTGCAGACCTACAGAAACTTGTATATGATTTAAACCACCGGTCAATAGTTACTGTTGTTTCTCTCAAACCGGGATGCATAATTTCTGGAATCAAAGAATTGAGCCAGAAGTTCTTGTGTAACACCAGAGAAGTCATTGAGAAGGTTCTTGATGTTCGAGCCTCAAACATTGTGTTTGGTGCCTTTGAAGGTTTTAGTCTTCAAATCAGGAAGACTCCCACTGCAAAGCTAGCCATGATTCCGTAATATTGGAAGCAGAGGCAGTCTACGAGTGTCCTTTAGTCATTTTGCGTTCCTCCTGCCACTGACTGAAGAGGTGGAGGAAGGAGTCACTCTACTGATTGACTTAGCTAGTGGTTGGGTCATTGCTTTGTAAGTTAAGCAAGGAGCACATCTGAAACCTCTTTAGTTTCATGTTCAAAGCAAAGGAGTCAATGTCTCACCATCTTTTCTTCTATGGAACATTCTGCTTGTCTTTCTTCAAGAACAAATTTGTTCATTTTTCAGGCAATTCATAGTACAAAGGTAAGGCAACAAGTATTGCGACAAAAGTCAGACACCTTTATTTAAAAAAAAAAAAAATCACAATGTGAAGCTACTCTCTCTCAACATTTCCTTCATGTAGGCCTACATGCTTCTGAAAGCAGTGTTCCCATTTCTCTAATCCTTCCCTGAGATCCTTGGTATGGTGCTATAGGATAAGCACTAGATTGGAAGGTCGGTGGTTCAAACTCACCAACAGCTCCTTGGAGAACCCTACAACTCTACGGCACTTCACAACAGTAGCGATTGCTCCCGGAAGAATTCTCTGCTCTTCAATTTGCACCACATCAAAATGGTAGTTTGGACATCCTTGAAGGATTGAAATTGTGTTCCTTTGAAACTAAGAGCCTCTTAGACGCCTCTGCTCCAATCAACAGAAAACGGTTGTTAGGTGCTGAAATGGATTCTGACTGGAGGTGACTCTGTGTGCAGAGTAGAACTGCTTCACAGGGTTTTCTAGTCTGTGTCCTTTCAGACGCAGGTTACCAGGCTTGTCTTCCCAGGGGCCCTTCGGTGGCTTCCATCAGTCAAGTTCAGTCACGTATTGAACCTTTTGTGCCAGCCAGGAGCTACTAATGGGAAAAGGTTAACCCAATAAAGACAAGATCCTAAGGAATGAGATGTTGAGTTGGATACATTTGTTTGTGTGTTAAGTGTCCACAGAAGTTGGACTGAAAGTTTTGTTTCCACTGGTGGGCTAAATTGACCGTATTTTCAGTTTAGAAGTGACTTTGTTGCATGATATGGTGGCACCAAGTTGGAGGTTCTTAAAAGTATGTTTATTGGTTTGATTTGGTTTTCTATTTCTTTCCTTTAAAGAAACTCCAAATGTTGGACTGTTTCATATTCTAGAATCAGCCTTACAGATTATGATTGAAAATAATAAAAATAAATTTCAAATAGATTGCAGGGTTGGTACATGAGTGGACTTGTCCAAATTCACAGTACTATGCTCTGAACATGTTGCCTTTTCATGTGTGCATGTATGTAAATGATGTCGTAATTGAGAGAAGACAAACTGTTGGACAGGGTAGCTTCTGAAGTATATTAAAACAAACTGCAACAAGCGATTCCAGTCTGAGCAGAGAACCTGGGTGCCAAATATCTCTGTGATGTGAGATAAAACAAGTCGTCCTGAAAATCCAAAAATCCGAATTTACAACGGAAACGTTGACAGCTTTGGAAAGTAAACAACAGTTAATCACTAATTTTCTTTGAGGGTTAAGAGCTGTATCCCACTGGGCTTATAATCTTGTTTTCTCTTTTTTGGGTTGTTCATGTGTAAATATTGCCAATTTCCTTTGACGCACACACACACACACACACACACACACACACGGAAACAGTTTTGCTTCTAAGCTAGTGAATGACACATAGACCAACCTCTACCTGCCGTTGTACAGTCTAAGGCGCCTTGGCAGTACGGTGGGGGGAGAACCATGCCATTTCAAATGCATTTGTAACAAGGAAACAAATTTATTGATTTTAAAAGACAAGACACGATTTCGTTTTGAAAAACACAAGGAAGCTAGCCTGAGTTCAAGTCTGAAATATTCAGAAAAATCCTACTAATATCTTTAGTATGTTCCAGTCATTTGTTTAAACAACACACTAAAAGTTAATATAGATTTTTATCATTATAAAAGTTCCCCAGTTATTGTACAGTACACAATACAAATCGCCCACAAACTATTATTTAACTCCTGCCAGTTTTCAGAGGACATCATATACTAAAAGATTTAGCATTTCTCACAAAAAATCACATCAGGAAATACGTATTTACAAAATCAAATACATTATACAAAAAAAAAAAAAAAACCAACAAAAAAAAACCCATCACATGTTATTCCGTAAAGATGTTTTCTTTTTTTTTTTTTTTAAATAATTAAAAAGTTTATTCAACTGTAGTCCAAAAACTGGAAAAGAACATTACATTATCACACACATACAATCTCTACAAAAATTGCTTACCTCATTTACATAATATATTCAGTCGATTGTAAAATAAATGTTCAAATATCTCCTAGTGTTACTATGTTTCTGTGCTTGTGGGACTGAACAATGCAATCTGCCACTTACTAAGTGAAATTTAAATGATGGCACTTAAAACAAACAAACAAAAATACAGTATCTTAAAAGAACGCAATGAATAGGAGTTTGACCGAGCAGGTAGGAAAACCCTGAGCGGTAGCAGAATGACGGATTGGTAAGCACTGTAGTGGACCTAATTCAGAGTTTACCACCTCAGGCACAAATTTCCAAGTTTTCTCAAGGCACTCACTTAAAAGTTTCTGGAACCAATGCGCTGGTCACCACCAAAGGTCCTAATTGAGGATGGAGATGAGTAGAGAAAGAAATTTGCTTTGGTACAAAAGATGCTTTTTTAAACGAAGAAAATTCAATACCTCCTTTCTTGAGTCATTTAAAATTGTGTTTAGCAGGTGAAAACAAGGCGATCATTCGTTCAAAAAGACTCAATTTACTGAAGGGAAATTTACTTGGTTAGCAACAGTCATTGGGAGCAGGTTTTCCTTTTTTTGTGTTTGCTCCCCTTCCCTAGGATCATAATTCTTTTAACGCAGATTTCTTATGATGGGAGCTACGTGAACAATTCTTACCAAAGATTTCATTACTCAGGGCTTCCAATCCCAACATTATAATTTACTTAAAAAAACAAAAACAGAAACCAACAACAACATACACATACACACACATTTAAAAAAAAAGAAAAAAGGGGGGGGGTAGGGGTAGAAGGAAGTACCAGAACCAAATAAAAGAGACAAAACACTTTTGAAAATTAGACAAATTATTATTTCAACCAAAAACAAAAACAAAAACAAAAACAAAAAAGAGAAAGGAAAAAACAAAACAAAACAACAAAACAAAACACCCCTAAGCAGTCATTTTGTAAGTGGCTTTTACTATTTAAGTAAAATTGGTAAACTAAACTCAGGTCTACTGGCACATAAATCACTAGCAGCAATGATCAAGGCATGCAAACAGACGCATTTACAGTAAATCATCATGAAAATTCAAAATAAGAGAGTTAAAGTGAAACCCTTTGAGTATTGCATGTTAACACATTAAGTCAGTTTGCTGGGTCTAGTTTCCTAAGCTGCCGACAGACCCGTTGGGTCTGGCACACTGGCGCTTTGCTAGGAATTGCCCCTCACTGGACATCGAATCACGCTCGTTTGTCCCCAGCAAGGTCAGAGTCAGCCTATCTTCAGACTCTCCTGTAGATCACACAGGGGACAAAGGGGACGGATCGCACAAGGAAAAGTCCCTTGAACAAAATCAGCCATCGTGTAAAGCAGACTGACACGTCAGGATACCAGAAAGCGGTAGTTGGAGCGTTTCTTGCCAGATGAACATAAAAATCAAGTGCTTTGTTCTCTATTCTCTCTCTCTATTTTTTTTTTTTTTCTTTCTTTCTGACAAAGTATTAGAGTTTCAGAGCATAGAGAAAGTGATGCCTGGTAAGACATCCCCACACAATATTTGATGAGAGACCTAACTGTAGCTAGCCTAACTGCCCCAAAGAGTTTTCAGCTTGTCTGTATCCACTCAACTCATTTCTTCCTAAAGCTTCATTTACATTTCTACTTCCTAAAGAGAAATAAATGAGATCTTGCTGTTTTGGAGGAAACAAACAAACAAAGAAAGAAATATAACCCTTTTCTTTATTATACCTTCTAAAGGCAATCTAGGTACTTTCAGATGTGCAGAAATCAATGATGACGTAAGTCTACAGGACCAGGTATTATCTGTTTTCCTTTTCTAGAGTCAGGATGTGAGGCTAGAAAAGTTTGATTTTTTTTTTTTTTTTTCTGTAAACAGTACACTTAATTAGATGGCAGTGAATATTTGGGAATAAATATATCAAGCCCTCTTGAAGAACATGAAGAGTTGTATATAAAATTCAAGTGTTCTCATGGAAACACTTTCTCTTCCTACCCCACCCAACCCCCTGTTTAAAAACAAAACAAAACAAAACAAAAAAAAACAGCATAATTAGACATTTGGATATAGAGTATATTTTTTTTTTTCCCGGTCTAGTCTAAATAAATGATCTGAAAGGCTTTTGTCCCCCATTGTATATCTTACAATGCTCAAAGGGTTCATACAAGGCATTACATCAAAGGGGTTTTCTAATACTAGAAACTAAGCACGGAATGAATGCTTAGATTCCAGTTCTCTTTAAATCACCAAACTTGCAGAAGTACAAAGATTCCATTCATTGATTGGTTTCTGAGCGTTTACATGGAGGTCATTCTGATCAAGAGAAAGGGGCCAATTTCCAAGAGCTTTGCATGCCTGCCTCCTCCCGCCACGCTTGCATGGGACTCGTCCCTACCATTCTGATTGCGATGCTTGGATGGTTATACTGGTCTCACCAGGAATTTGGCAGGGGGTGGGAGGAAGTCATAACAAAGGTCAATTGGTTATGCAGAAAGAATGCCTCCACTGCTGCTCAAAGACTTGCAAGATGTTTGCTTTTTACTTGTGTCCACACTGGGAGGACCAATATCACAGTGACACAATTGTTTCTTTTTCTTCCTTTTATGTAAATATTTCAAGCACAGCATGGTTTTAGACAGCTCAGATATATGATTTGGAGACCTTTGAAACATTTGCACACGCACCATGTGTTTGAGAAGAGCATGTTGGTATGGCAAGCCATGGCAGAAGCATTGCAGCCGTACTCACCCCTGAATGCAAGAATGCGTTCATTCTCATCTCCTACAAATCAAAGGCAGTCAGAGGTGCACCCCCCCAGGATTTAGGTATGCTGTAAGAAAACTGTCTTCTAGGATCTACGTTTGTTTCTAAGGGACAGCATCTAAGGAAATGCGTGTCAACTGTGCTCTATAGTACCAGAAGAAAAGAAGAAAAAGCCCCAAGAGGAAAGTGGAGTTCTGAAAAGGCAGTAAGACTTAACAATTTGTCCAAACAAAGTTTGGATGAAAGTTTTGAAAAAGTGACCAGCAACTTGGTAGCCAAAGAAAGATCTGAGAATCGAGCCCTATGTTCCGAGGAGGGGACTCCCCGATTCATTCGACTGTTTCCTGGTTTCACAAATGCAAATCTTGTTGGTATGCTTCTTGGAGTTTATTGTGGAGATTGCTTGATGTCCCAGATACTCAATCTGAGTATGTGGAAATCACTTTTCTGAAATCTAAAGTTAGCCAATCCACCTTTCTTACTTGACACTGGAAGGGTAGGTAGCATCTGGCCTACTCCATAGATTGTTTCCATGACTTGGGTTCAGTTATAACGTCAGAAAACGTGAAGAAGTCCTTCTTAAAATGTGCACTGTCAACAGATCTACTCCGACAGTATTACTGGTGTCTGCTACTATTTTAAAAAGTCACAATGGCTACGAATGAACAAGGTGGGAGTAAGAGGTCCAGTGAAGGCAGTCAGGGGAGTTCCTCCTGTTTGCTCAAATGTAAAAGTTACATTTTCATTTTCAAATATTTCACCAGTCAAATAGCAAATTGGTTAAGATGCACGTTGAGGGAGTGTGCGTGTTGTATTGTAAAGTACAAAAAAACTGCTAAGTCACTGAGCGGAAGGTAGTCTTTGTATAGCAGCTGCAAGTTACAGACGATTCACCTTCCTCACTGTGTTCAGAGGGAGATGGGAGTGTTTGGACTACGTTGAGATTTAGTAACATCTCTTCATTTCTAGTCTGTCCTAATTTATAACAAACCATGGACAGCTGGAAGAGAAATGGAATCCTAGTGGGTCCCAATCCCTAACGTTCATCAATTTACATTTGCTCATGACTAATAGAGCCCTCTAACAATACAGAAACATCCAACAGCAAGATGGAAAGAAACAGGGACAACAGACACACTTAAAGTTGTTCACTAAACAGAATGAAATCGGTCAACACATTTAGTCCAATACAGATAAAGTTCTGGGGGTAGCGGGAGAAAACATTCAGAAAGGGGAGGTGAAACGAAATGAAGAGTGTCTTGTTTTGTTGATTTTAATGTTACCTGAAAACATTTTCTAATGCACAATGAAGGAGCTCTTTGTAGCTTAAGATGTTCTGTTTGCTTTTTTAAAATCTTTTGAATGATGGTGCAAATTCATTGCCTTTGGGGGTTAAATAAAGGGATGGGCATTCAAATGATATTTAGACAAAGGTGATGCTTGATGCTAGCTAGCAAAGACGTCCAAATATATGAGTTGTGAAATATACAAATTTGAATAAATGTAAAAAAAAAAAATTACATCTAAATCATTTCCATTTTCCTTAAGAAACTTAGTTGGGTCTTAGTTATATGAGTCACCTAAGGCAATGAAGTAACAACAGCATAAATACACTGTAGACTCCCCAATAAGCCATTTGGTATTTTTGACTTTATAGACCGGCTCTTCGTCCCCCCCTTTCAAAACTGAAAACAGAAACATCTTGTGTTCCAATAGATGCCTCATTGTGCTATCTTTCTCTTAAATTCGTTTTTTTGGCTTTATTTATTTTTTGGAAACGGTTTAAATGAATGGATGAGCGTGTTGTCTATTTCAGTCATTTAGCGCTTAAAAGAACCTTGGGTTTCCGTGTAAATTAAAGCGGGGTGAGTTGTATACGAGGGGGACTCCAAAAGGTCGTGGAAAAATTGAAGTCCCTATTCCTTCCATTCTTGTCCCCCACGACCTTCTTCCTGGAATCCTCTGGTCCTCTTTGTGGTCTCACCTTTTAACTTTGTAGCAGGCTCCCGCCCCACGGGAACACGAGCGTAGGTGTGGACACACGGACACCTGGACGCACAGACAGACACTGAGACTGGAAAAGGTGTACTTATTTTGTGAATGTTCTGAAATTATACCTAGAAAAGGGTGGTCAACAGAGGCGATGCTATGCAGCGAGTTGGTATTTACACTAGTCTGCTTTTCCAATGCCCTTTAGCAATCTGATTTGTAATCAAGTAATATTCAGCTGGGAGAATACAAAATAGGTACATGGTCCCTCCTCAAACAGGGGGAGTTTTTGTCTTGTTTTTTTTTGTCTTGTTTTTTTTTCCTCTACATTTCCTTGGAAGAACATGTGACCTGTCCTTATTTGGGGAATCTGGAAACGACAGGTACACCTTGTCAAATGGCCTGAAGAACCATTCACAGGAACAAAGGAAACCATACTAACCCTTAGCTTCAGTTCTGTTTTAAGGCACCTTATAGTAACAGAGGTACAATGATCCCTGATGTACAATCTTCAACGGCAATGGTCCATCCAGCCACCCACACAAACCCGACAGAATGGGCAATCAGTTAACAGTGAGGTGGACCAGGGACACTGCCTTCAGCTTCTGCTCAAGAACTTAAATCCATACACTTTAGAAAACCAGGAAATCATGTTGAAGGAAAGAACTATATGCAGGTTGCTACATTCCTTGTACTCTATACATTTTCTTTCTTTCTTTTTTAATAATAGCAGCATATTGAACTACTATTAGGAAAGAGATCTGGAATAAAAGAAAGTCATCCAAATGGAATGATTTCCTGTATGTCCAGCTCAGCATAAGTAGCATGTACACTTAGAAAAAAAACAAAACAAAACAAAACAAAAAAAACCAAAAAACAACGAAAAACAGTCAAGTCATTTCTTTTTCAGCTTCAGTATCTAAATCTAAGAACCCCCACTTCCCAGCAGAATGCATCTACGCAGTGGTCCCTAATACAGAGTCAGTAGTCTTTACACAGAGGGATTGCTTTGAAACGTCACAGGTCAGATTCAAGGTTTAACGGAAGCTTGCGTTGTGAGCCTGGTTTCAACACGTGTGCCAGGGGCATGCGCATGCGCATCGCCTCCGGTGGCTGTCAGTCCCTCTAACCCCGAGAAATACACAGCTCCACAGTTCTGCCGAGACGAGTAGATAACCTTCCCAGCCCTCTAGCGTGGTACTCAGATTGGCTCTGTATTTTCTCTCTGTCCTCCAAAGTGTTAGCAAAATAGTGTCTTAATGGTTCTGTCCCGGGAGGGGGTGTGGGATGGGGTTTTAAAAAAAAAAAGCAAAAAACAAAAAAAAAAAAAAGCACCTTTCAGAAGCAAATCGGATGTATCTGCTGCCAAAGGGCATGCCTCCAGTGTAAATGAAAACCATGCATTTCTCTCGACATTTCACCGAAGTGCATCTCAGGAGAAACTTACACGTGAAATCATACATGACCACTAACAGTCACCAAGAAAATCGTTATCAGCTACAAAAAAATAAAAATAAAATAAAAAAATTTAAATTACGGTTTAATTAGAAGCAAAGCGAAAACATCGACGTTAAGGGTTGCAAAACTCCTTCGGGACACCTGAAACTAAGCAATAGAACCAAAAACAACCCCAAAACTCTTATTATAAAGAGGCAAATAATGTGTTTACATTAAAAATTTTTCTTTAAAAAAAGAGAGAGAAAGAGACCTGGCAAAATACATCCACCCATTCCATTTCACAACTCCAAAAAGGTTAATGCTTAACACAGAGAGAATCTGACAACGGTCCACCTTCAGACGTAGGCCCCGCTGGAGCCCAACGTCAGCAGGTTTGCGGGGTGCTACGTTAGACGGCGGTGTAGGTGTTGCCGGTGGCACTGCACTGCCGGATGGTCTGCGTGCTGGTGACCACGTGCTCGCTGTGGATGGGGCTCAGCAGACTGGACTGCACGCTGCTCTCCAGGACGGGCTGCATGCAGCCCACGGAGAAGGCCGGGGCCAGCTCGGTCTTCTCTCTTTTGGCTTGGGGCTCGGAGGGGTCATCCAGTTCTTCATCCATCTCGCTGTCTACCTCGCTGCCTTCGTCTGCACAAGACAAACAGAACCGGCACTCTTACCCGGGAGGCCAAATGGGAAACGGTCATGGGCATCCGAAACAGGGTGAGGCCCTGGCCTGCCATTCTCTTAGTGGATCACACCCTGGAGGATTTCAATGGATGTACCGGCCAATCTTCCCCGGTGAGGTTGTCCGTTCCTACTTAGTGCACCCCAAGTGACAGAGCAGAATGGCCCCATAGGGGTGTCTCGGTTGTCATGTCTATGGAAGGAGACGGCCAGGTCTTTCGGTCTCAAGCCACCAGGGCTCCTTCCTTTCCAGCAAAGATCACTTATTTTTGGCTAATTTGTGATGCATGTATCTAAGGGCTCTATTAAGAAGATCTTGGGTTTTTTTAAAGCTCTGGCAGCGTGGTGATTATGAATCGGGCTGCGAATGGCAAGGTCAACAGTTCGAAACTACCAGCAGTTCTGCGGGAGAAAGATGAGGCTTTCTGCTCCCATAAAGATTTACAGCCTCAGGAACCCTGTATAGGGTCGCTACGAGTTGGTTCCGACTCCACGGCACTTAACCACCACCATCATACTGGATTGTGGCATAACTTAAGCCATCCTAAAGGACTTGTTTTGCAATACTATGAGTTGGAAAATGCTAACTTAAAAAAAAAAAAAAAATCCTCGGAATCCTAAGAAGGCTACACACCAGATATAAATTTCATCTGTGTTGGTATTCACATGGGGTGAATCATAAAATAATCTGTGCAGGGGCTGTTGGACAGATTTTCCATGTATTCCAATACTATGGACCTCAATATTAAGAGAGGAACCTTTAGTTTTTATCATAAAAATTTATCAAGACCAAGGTGGCAGAAACAGATTCATAAAAAAATAAATAAATAAGGCTCACTGAGTTTGCATTGCTAGCAACCCTAACACTGTTAACATTTGGCATTCGTACCTGGAAATTAACGTATTAGATTGTCACTGTTAACCCCCACACTTTAAAACATTTTGTTGTTGGTGTTAAGTGCCGCCAAGTTGGTTCTGACCCTTAGCCACTCTTATAGGGTTTCCGAGGAGCAGCTGAAGTAAAATGTCATTATCATAGAATACCATTTCGTTTTTTCCAGAGTGTGCTATGAAAATTCCAAAGTACAGTTGAGAGAAAGAGTGCTCACTTGCCGCTTTGCCGAGTGTGGCATACAATCCTCCCTGGGGGGGGCGGGGGGGGGAGAGGAGGAAAGAGCTGGGGTAAACTTGGTCACGAGTGATCATGCTTGAACACAGGCAGGGCATGTAGCTCTGCCTTCTTATTGCTGTTCAGTGCCATCGAGTCAGTTGCGACTCATAGCAATCCTGGATAGGGTTTCTGAGGAGTGGCTGGTGGGTTTGAACTACCAGTCTTGCAATGCAAACTGATTTTGGGGTCCAGTGCTTATCCTACAGCACCATATTAGTTCTGCTTTAGCCATTGTCTCAAACCACTGAGGAAATATTTCCAACTATTTGATTGTTTAGTACAGACAAAGATAAACCAATATGGTGGCATGATAGCTAAACACCTGGGTGTTAAGTGAAAAGTCAGTGGTTTGAACCCCGCAGTGGCTCTGTGGAAAAGCAAGGTAACTGGTTTCTGTAAAGATGAAAGCCAAGAAAATGCTATAGGGCCGTTCTCCTCTGTCACATGGGGCTGCTATGAGTCAGAAATGGACTCGATGCACCCAAGGATATAACTGAATATGTACTGATGTTTGCAGCTAGATGGCTGACTGATTTTACTGACTCACTGATTACCTATTTTTTCAGTTCTCAGAGGGTTTTTTGGAGTTGGCTGCACAGTGGAAACTGCACAACCCCTGACCTAGCTGGATGAATTTCCCTCCAGTGTTGATGAGACCCAGGGGCAGGGGGAGGAGGGCGGGCGTCACACACACCTCACAGCCTCATGGAACAACTCACTGGCTCTATCTTGAGACTGAATGAGTTTGGCTCTTGCTGAGGTTACTGGACAGCTAGGGCCCCGGTGGTATAGGGGGTTACAAGTTAGATGATTATTAACCACAGGGTCGGCAGTTTGAATCCACGAGAGAAAGATGAGGCATTTGGTTTCTGTAGAGATTTGCAGCCTCGGAAACACCATATGAGCTCACTGTGAGTCCAGACTGACTTGATGGTATATAACAACAACAACACAGGTGCCCTGTGGTGCGGTGGGTTAAGTTTTGGTTGGCAGTTGGAACCCACTGCCTCAGAACCCCTAGGGATCAGTCTGCTCTGTCCTACAAGGTCACCATGAGTTGGAATCCACCTGCCAGCAGTGGGTTTGGTTTGCTTTCTGGTGCAGTGATGCACATCAACAGAGTCTGGCCTTTAGCGCACTAAACTCTCTCAGAAACGAGCACCCCCTTGGTCACATCTAGTTGAGCTCTTCCTTGGCAGTGTGGGGTCTAGTTTTACCACCTGGGACTCAGCCACAGCTGACACCTGCTAGCATCAACTGGGGGCAAAGATGGCCCCTAACCGTGATGGGGCGTAGTCTGCAGGTGAGGCGGTGCAGGTTGAACCGTGTGACATCACGGTGGTTTGAGACATGACAACTACTGACTAGCAAGGATTCCTGAAGCGTGACCGTGAGAGACACATACCAGTGCTCGCTGTGTGTAAACTGCAAGGTCGGCAGTTCAAACCTACCAACTGCTCCTTGGGAGAAAGATGAATATAGATTTACAGTTTCATAAACTGTAAGGGGCAGTACTACTCGGTCCTGTCCTGTTGCTATGAGACGGAATCGGCTGAAAATTGAAGCAAGAGGGCCTTGGCCCACCTGCTCTCTGCAGTCCTGGTTTTGCCTCTGGGAATGACCCTGATGATGACATTCGAGGTTGCAGAACACGCACAGTCAACGGCTCATGGGGAGTGGGGCAGCAGTACTGCTGACAAACGTCAGTTTTATCAAGTGCATGTGTGAAGCATGCATGTATGAGACTTTTTGGTTTTCTATTTTCATATATAAACAACAACAACAAAAGTTCTAGAAGGATCGCCACACCAAACCCTTCATGGTCTTATGGGTAGAAGTCTTGGGGCTGACACTCCACAGGCCCCCTTTCTGTATCTCAGATGCTCTGTATTTGTGATGGGCAAGGCTGTGTCCACTGGGCTGGGCTATGATTCTGCAGTCACCTCTCAGTCTGTGAGCTAATGTCAAGCTGGAAGAGGCCCTGCTTTCAGGGTGTGGCCTGCCACCTGACCTGAGATTCTGGGTTCACCTGCCCCCTCAACCCTACTGGAGTCCTGGTGTAATCCCAGGATAAGCACTCGACCTCAAGGTCAGTTTGAACCACAAAGTGGGCATTTCAAGCTCACCAGCTGCTCCTCGGAAACCCTATGCAAGGTTGCTACGAGTTGGAACCAACTTGATGGCACTTACCAACCACCGCCACCCTAGGAGCTAGCTGAGGCCCCCAGCCTTCCACCTGAACTACAGATTTGGGGTTCGGCAGTTCCTGTAACCATGTGAGCTAGCCGAGGTCTCCAGCCTGCTCTCTGACCCAGGGATTTGGGGTTCGGCAGTTCCTATAACCATGTGAGCTAGCCGAGGTCT
>NW_006408574.1:8663311-8696221 GCF_000296735.1 Chrysochloris asiatica
ACCCAGGGATTTGGGGTTCGGCAGTTCCTATAACCATGTGAGCTAGCCGAGGTCTCCAGCCTGCTCTCTGACCCAGGGATTTGGGGTTCGGCAGTCCCACGTGCTGTGTGCCATTTTGCTGAAATAAACTTATCTACATGTGCTACCCTGGTTTTCCTCCTCTATTGAATCCAGACGAAGATGGTATTATCTGAGATTTTTACACATCACGAATACTTCATTATCATGGAAAAAAAAAATTCTCATTTTTGTAGAGAAAAATCCTCAAAAAGTCTTGAGGGTCCCCATTCCATCATTAGGCCCTTTGGGCTGTTCCCTTCAGAGGCACCAGGTGTGGGATGAACAGGAACCCCAGGTCACAGCGTTTGGCGTGGGATCCAAACTCCCTTGCTGTTGAGTCCATTCCATCTCACAGCGACCGGACAGAACTGAGTAGAGCTGCTCCTTACAGTTTCTGAGGCTGTAGATCTATAAAGGAGCAGACTGCCTCATCTGTCTCCCAAGGAGCAGTTGGTGAGTTTGAACTACCGACCTTGCAGTTTACAGACCAACACCTAACCCACTGTGCCACCAGGGCTGCTTACAAAGAGTGCAATGACCTGCAATGACACTGCTTCTTTGTCCCTCTCCCCCAACATTCTTGCGCCTCAGAAATACTTCTGAAAGGATATAACAGACCGCACTGAACACAAACTTCATGTACAAACTGGAATGGGAGAGCGAAGCAGGAGAGTGAGTCCTCTGGTCTACCTTATTGTGAATGGAGACAGCAGTGAGGCAAGCAAGAGACAGCACGAACTGAAGGCCAGGCCAGCTCCTTTGGGCTCACTTGTGGGGGACAGAGCTCCTCTGGGTAGACTGTAAAGCAATCCCCCAAAGCAAGTCTTTTCTCCAGTTTCTAGGAACAAATGACTGTTGTCTTGTCAGACCCCACACAGGCTAGAGCTGCCCATAGGGTTTCCCTGACTGAAATCATTCTGGGAACAAAAAGGCAGGTTCTTTCCCCCCACCTCTGGGTTTGAGCCACCAAACTTTTGGTTTTCAGTGGATTGCTTAACTACTGTGCCACTAGGGTTCCTAGAAGACAATTTAGGTGCAAATGATTACGCTCAGAGCTGGTGATTCGAACCAAGAGACACCCTTGAAAGAAAGGCCTGGTGATCTGGTACAGAAAGGTCGCAGCTGGACACCCCACGGAGGCCAGCTCCATCTGAAACTCATGAGTAGGAATCAATTAGCTAGAAATTGGTTTTCAGTGTAAAGACTCAAATTAATGCTGTTTCCTAGGAAACTGCTGAAAAGTCTTCGTGATTTGGTACAGAAAGTGAAAACTTGTTACCGGAGTTTTCTGAAGACTTGAGTTCATCACTTTACAGAGAAGACTGGCTGCCATCTGGTGTTTGGTCCTAACGCCCGCACCTCTGGGTGCTGTGAGGTGAGAACCCCAGACTTGGGTTCTGAGGCTTTGCTACCAGTGTTGCCTTCTGTAGATTGATCTCAACTGGCCACTGTTCTTGCTCTAAAATGTCAAATGAGCATCACTGGTGCCAGTCTGAGGGCTGCTTGGCCAGTTCTACGGTGTTTACAAAAAGGAGGCTTGGGGCCACAATGATTAGGTAGCAGGCTAACAGAAAGGATGGCGGTTCAAACCCACCAGCTGCTCCAAGAGGGAACGATGTTACCGTCGGCTTCCGTGAAGATGACAACCTTGGAAAGCCTATGGGGCAAGTTCTCCGTTCTGTGGGCTTGTCATGACTCAGAACCCATTCAACAGCAATGGGTTTATGGCATATGCTGGTAATTGCTGCCAAGTAGGTTCCAACCCATAGCGACCCTGTATGGGGTTTCCGAGGAGCAGCTGGTGAGCTTGAACTATCAACTTTACGATTTGAATTGACTTTGCAGTCCAGTGCATTAACCAGGACTCTTTCCAGTGTATAACAACAACAATCGTTTTGGGCTATCACTTTCTTGTCTTCCTATTTAACATGTTTTATTAATTTGTGTTGTTGTTGAGAATACACACAGTGGGCCACATACCAATCTTCAGTCTTAACCTGGACAATTCAGACATGGGTGTCCCTCCCCTAAGCTTCCTGTTTCATCTGCCCAGTGACTATACAGGCATTTTGACTCCAAACGCTGTTGCTATTAAATGTCGAGTCAGTTCACACTCATAGCGACCCTGTATAAAGTTTCTGAGGAGTGATTGGTGGGTTTGAACTGCCAACCTTGCAGTTGGCTGTCCAGTACTGACCCTAAAGCACCACACTAGGACCCCATTTGTTGTGGTTGTCAAGTGCCATCAAGTTGGTTCTGACTCATAGTGACCCTGTATAGGGTTTCTGAGCAGTGGCTGGTGAGTTTGAACCCCCGACCTTGAAGTTAGCAGTTCATTGTTGCTCCTATGGCGCCATACCAGGATCATAAAAGAGCGCAATGCTCAGTTCTTCACCAGTTAAGCTAAACTATGTTTGGTTTTAAGAAGGGGGCATTTCTGATTTCAAGTTAAAAACTGTATCAGGACAATAGTGTTGGGGGTCCCCAGCCTCGGTGACTCCTGAGAGCCTGGAGACGGGACATGCCAGGATTATTCTAGGTACTCTTTCCACCGAGGGTGTGGACCGGTGAGGTGGCGAGGCTGAGGGATCGGGGGTCTTAGGCCCACTTTTCTCAGTTCCCTTCGAGACTCCAGAAATAGTTTCCCCTAATGTCTGTGAGACACCGGAGAGTCTGCCAGTGCATTTAAATGGAACGCTCTCAATTCCATAGCTCCCCATGTAAAGAGGGGAAGGAGGAGAAGTGAAGGAATGAAGGTTCTGGAGGACGGTAGGCCACAGACACACAGAGATGTTGGAGACGCACGTGACAAGCCCTTCCAGGAATGTTTCTCAGTCAACAAACAAAACCAGACTCAGACATGACCACGTTCTTGGCTCTTACCTTTATCCAGGTTCCCAGGAGACACGGCATTTAAATCACCAAACTGCCAAAACAAGAGTCGTTTGTGGGCTCGTTACTATCAGGCAGAAGAACAGGACACCCCGCCAGCCCGCAGTCAAGACACCACACAAGGACTCTGTACAGCTGTAAGCCAATGGCCGTCTGGATCTCTGACAACAAGGACCACGCAATTTTCCATTCCACCGTGTGGAATTGTCACAGCACAGTGGTGTCAGAATTCAGTTGTCATAGCCTCTTTGAGAACGGTTAACCGTTCCCTCTGCCTTCGATGCTTACTTTTGCCTTTCACCACTGTAACTGAGCAACGAAGCAGTTGTTAATTAAGTGCCACTGAGTTAGTTCTGACTCATGGCGACCACGTATAGGGTTTCTGAGGAGCAGATGGTGGGTTTGAACCGCTGACCTTGTGATTAGCAGTCCAGTGCTTATGCTCCAGTGGCACACCAGGGCTCCAACAAAGCAGCAGGGGTGTGTTAAACCACACGAGTCCAACTGGAAAATCACTCCATCTGCATCAGCCCCAGCTCCCAGGTCTGGCCCATAAGCCCACTTGGAATCTCCATATTTGAGAAACATGGTTTAGAAATATGTGGTGGAACTCTTGTTTGTAAAGGTTTTTTATGGGTACAATTGAAAAACCTGTGAGGAGCCCCAGTTGAAAGCACTGATTGGCATAAAATCTTGAATCTGAGAGTCTTCTCTTGTCATCTGGGGCTTTTATTTGCTCAGGTGGTCCCACTTTGGATAGGAAAGCCATCTAGAACATGACTTATTACCTGCCATCGAGTCGATTCTGACTCATAGAGACCCTGTATAGGATTTCTGAGGAGTGGCGGGTGGGTTTGAACCACCGACACTGTAGTTCAAACCGACCTTGTGGTCCCATGCTTTATCCTACAGTGCCAGACTCCTAACGTACACAAAAGGAGCTTAAAACAGCACTCCGCAGTTAGTAACCTTCCGCTTAGATAGCCTTTCCTACTTTGGCTCGAGGGCATGATTAGAATTTTACAGAGAGACACGATATTTTGGGCATCTTATGGGGAGCTCTGGTAGCGTAGTGGTTACGAATCGGGCTGCGAACCTTAAGGTCAGCGGTTCGAAACTACCAGCTGCTCCGCGGGAGAAAGATGAGGCTTTCTACTCCCGTAAAGATTTACACCCTCGGAAACCCTGTACAGGGTCGCTATGGGTCGGAACCGACTCGACGGCACTTAACAACAACAACAACATGGGGTCCTGGTGTGGCGCTGTGGGTGTATGTGCTGGAGTGTAAAGTCGGTTTGAGCCACAAGGTCAGCGGTTCAAGTTCACCAGTTGCTCCTGGGAAGCCCTATTCGGGGTCGCTATGGGTCGGAATTGACTCGATGGCACTTAACAACAACAACCACACCAACAAGGATAAACAAGGAGCCCTGGTGTGGCACTGTGCGTTAATGCGCTGGATTGCAAGGCTGCCAGTTCAGCTTCCCCAGCCACTGTTTGGAAACCCTATGCAGGGTCGCTATGAGTCCGAACGGACTGAACACTTAACAATAAAGGATGAACAAGGAGCTCTGGTGTGGCACTGTAGGGTAAGCACTGGATTGCTAACTGTGTTAATTGCAAGGTCAGTGGTTCAAAACCAACAGCTGCTTTCAGAAACCCTATACAGGGTCCCTATAAGTTGGAACTGACTTGATGGCATACAACATGGTGAGCAATAATGGATATACTAAGAATGAAAATAAACGTCAATAGTATAAAGTAACAAAGCTAAGTGGAAAACCAGTGAAGTGGATGTTCAAAGCATCCACTTGCTAAATGGTCAACATTCCTTTTTATCATTATTAAGCTGAAGATTCAGAAAACTTCTCAAGAGGTTTAGAACAGATGAGACAGAAATTCTCCTGACATTTGGAAGTTTGTTTATAAAGAGTTTCATAATAGGATTATTCTTTTCATCCACAAGGTTATGCCTACAAAGCAACAGCATCGATCTGATTTTGCAAGCCCACACCTGAACAAGTAGTGTTCTTTATAGCAGAACCCTAAGAGCTTACACGTTATGTATTCCGAGGCTCCAGGTTTGGGAATTCCTCTTGGGCTAACCCATCTCAAGCATGGAAGCCCATCTTGTTATTTTACACCCAGCCGTGACTCCAGATAGCATTCCATGGTTTCTTTCCTGCACTTGGGCCTAGAAAGACTTCAAGCTTCTCATCTATGCCACAATTCAAAATGTTGGAAAAAAAACACATCCTTTCACTGAGGACTTTGGAGCCGCTCTGGGCTACAGTTCAGAAAGCAGCGTTCCACGAACCCCTGAGCTGTAGCAGTGTTTCTGGAACAATCGTGGAGCTTGCTCAGACAGCACTACACATGGGCCAGGCCCCCAGACACACAACTCCTCGTGTGCTTTTGTGCAAGTTGGTCCCCATTACTTCATCCTCATATCCCCGGGGCAGAAAATATCAAGTGACAAGCACTGAATTCTTGTTTTCAAGTTGTTCTTCATCACGTGGGTCAGGAAGTCACAATATTCCAAATAAAAATGACAGCTCTAATTATGGGAGATTGCTTGAACTTAAGTAAACAATCTTAGCAGCAACAAGAAAACCCCCAAGGGAACAACTTATTCTTTTTGGTATTATTTGAATAGTTTAGAACTATAAACCCAGAATGTCCAAAACTGAAAGATCATTTGTAAGTTATTTCAAGCTGACAAAACACACACTTTTTCTTTCCTTTTAAATGAACAATTTACAACAGCTAAGATCCAGTTCTGGAGACAAGTTGGCATGATGAATCTAAAACCCAGCTCTATCTATACCTATATAAAAGATGATTAAATAATTTTTGAAAAATCATTACAAGTGATTTGTTGTTGTTGTTAAGTGCCGTCGAGTCAGTTCCAACTCATAGTGACCCTACCCTGTAAAGGGTTTCCAATGAGCTTGAACCACTGACCTTGCAGTTCACTGCATTATTCTGTAGCGCCACATCAGAACTCCAAAGTTGTGTGATTAAATTAATGATGTCATGGATGATTTCTAAAATCATACCAGTGACTCAAAAACTGAAATCTTTTTGAAAGGAGTTAAAATCTTACCTCCTAATCTCCCCCCAAAACAGGAGGTAAGATTTTAGTATCTTACGCAGTGCAGCCCGAATGCTCTTTAGAAGCGAGGCTGGTGAGACTTTATCTCATGGACTTTGGACATGTGTCAGGTGGGACCACTCCCTGGAGAAGGACATGATGCTTGGTAAACCAGCGGGCCAGTGACAAAGAGAAGGCGCCTCAACAAGATGGACTCACAGTGGCAGCAGCAACAATGGGCTCCAAGATGACCACTGTGAGGTTGGCATACGACCGGGCAGGGTTTTGTCCTGTCATACATGGGGTTGCTATGGGTCGGAACGGACTTGATGGCGTCCTGGTGGGGGAGCCCTGGTGTGGCATTGTGGGTTAATGCGCTATATACACTGCATAGTCAGTGTGAACCACAAGGTCAGCTGTGCAAGCTCAGCTGTGGCGCCTCAGAAACCCTACATAGGTTCGTTATAGGTCAGAACCTCCATGCTGGCACTTAATAAAAATAACAACATGAAGCTGAATGAAAAAGATTTTATATGTGGAGAAAGAACATACGAGGGCCTTCAAAAAGTTCCTAGAAAAATGGAAGTGAAAGACAATGGGATTTTCCAAGAAACTTTCTGAAGCCCCTTCTCCATGTGAAGCTAAGGAGAAACCCTTTTAATCCTGTGTATGGACTGGGTCTGATGGGAAAATGCAGCCTGCTCTTCAAATATTTACTGAGCGTCCATGATGTGCCAGGCACTGCAGGCAGCCAGTTCCTGTCTGACCAGTTTGGAAACTTTCCCAAATGGTTAACATAACCATGTAAATCATGAAAGGTGGTTTAGCAGAAAAATGAGGCAGCCTGGGTGACCTTCAACCACCTGTCCGTCTGTCTGTCTTACTGTGGTGGCTTGCTTGCTGCTGAGATGCTGGAAGCTCTGCCACTGGTATTTTAAATGCCAGCAGGGTCACCAATGGGGGACACATTTCAGCAGACTTTCCCCAGACTCAGACAGACTAGGAGGAAAGGTCTCATGATCTGTTTTGTAAAACCAGACAATGAAAACCCGATGGAGCACCCAAGGACACCATCTGACTCACTTGCATTGGACATGCCAGCAGTGGTCACTGCGAGAGGAGGACATCATGTTTGGTGAAGAACAACAGACGAGACCTTCAGGGAGGTGGGAGAGAGTTTTGGCAAGCCTGGCATCTAACAGCCACAAAGCCAGGCAGGGCTGTGAGGACAGCGTAGGACCAGGCAATGTTAGGGCTGCTCTACAGAAGGGCTCTGTGGGCTGGAGTTCACACAACAGCACGGACCTACCGACCGACCTTCCATCTATCGGACTGCCTACCTATCTTACTTCTAGCTATCCATTCATCTACCAAGTCTATTATTGTCATCTATTCATCCACCACCCAGCTACCCACCTACCTCTATTTATCTATCTTCCTTCTCACTATTGATTTATCTGATTCATTATCATCTATTTTTTCACCTACCCATCCATCCCTATCTACGTACTCACCTATCTCCTATTTATCTATCATCCTTCTAGCTATCTCTTATCTTCTTTCTCTTTTCATGGATCCCTATCTTTCTATCTATCTATCTATCTATCTATCTATCTATCTATCTATCTATCTATCTATCTATCATTAATCTACTGATGCATCTATCTTATATCTATCTATTTATCTATCGTTAATCTACTGATGTATCTATCTTCTATTTATCTACCTCCCATCTTTTTATTTATATAATCTACTATCTTATTTTCCACCACTTATTTGTCAGTTTGTCATACTGTGGTGACCTGCATGTTGCTGTGATTCTGAAAGCGATGCCACGGGTATTTAAATACCAGCAGTGTCAACTATGGTGAACAGGTTTCAGGTGAGCTTCCAGACTAAGACAGACTAGGAAAAAGTAGAGCTGGACTACTTCTGATTATTTAGTCACTGAAAACCTTAGGAATAGCAGTGGGACACTGTCAGCAGAGATGATGACAAGGAGAGATGGAGCAGCTGAGGATTCTAGACTCATGGAGGGAGAGGGACTATGTGCTGGTGGCCAGGGGACGGACTTGCAGGGTGTGCCCTTTAGTTGTTTGAATAATTGTATATTCCTGAGTGTTTTATGTTTTGGTGCACATCCAAAAAAAAAAGAACCCCCCCACCAAAAAAAAAATAGGGAATAGAAGAAAATACTGTTGAATGATAAAGCATAGGGGGTTGTAATCATTGCAATGAGCAATGAACAAAATACGATAGGATGAGTTCAAAACTGATGTTTCCATGTGCACTATCACTCATTCACAATAAAACCTTTTTTAAAAAAGGTGCTCCTAAGTAAAATGTGTAGCATCAGTTAGTTACTCATGGGCAACATTGTGGAGAATGAGTATTCTTGGAACACTTAATTGTGCTCATGAGAAACTTGCACATAGACCAAGCAGCAGTCGTTTGAACAGAACAAGGGAACACTAAATGGTTTAAAATCAGGAAAGGAGTGTGCCAGGGTTGTATCCTTTCATCATACTTATTCAAGCTGTATGCTGAGCAAATAATCCGAGAAACTGGAATATATGAAGAAGAATGTGGCATCAGGATTGGAGGAAGACTCATTAACAACCTATGATACGCACATGATACAACTTTGCTTGAAGAGGACTTAAAACACTTATTGACGAAGATCAAAGACCACAGGCTTCACTACGGGTTGCACTTCAATGTGAAGACAACAAAAAAACCTCACCACTGGACCAATAAATAACATCAAGGTAAATGGAGAAAATATTGAAGCAGTCAAAGATGTCATTTTGCTCAAACAACCATCAACAGTTATAGAAACAGTAGACAAGAAATCAAACGACATACTGCATGAGGCAAATCTGCTGCACAAGGCCTCTTGAAAGTGCTCAGGAGCAAAGATGTGAGTTTGAACACTAAGGTGTGCCTGACCCAAGCCAGGGTATTTTCCTCATATGCATATGAAAGCTGGACAGTGAATAAGGAAGACTGTAGAAGAATGGATGCATTTGAGTTATGGTGTTGGTGGAGAATATTGAAAGTACCATGGACTGCCAAAAGAACAAACAAATCTATGTTGGAAGAAGTACAGCCAGAATGCTCCTTGGAAGCCAGGATAGCCAGACTTCATCCCTCATACTTCAGACATATTATCAGGAAGAAATAGTCTCTGATAAAGGATATCATGCTTGGCAAAGTGGAGGGACATCAAAAAAGATGAAGACTCCCAACAAGATGGATCGGCATAGCAGCGATTGTGAGGTTGGCGCAGTAACGGGCCATGTTTCGTTCTGTTGTGCGTACGGTGCTATGAGCTGACAACAACTTGACATCTCTTAACAACAACTACAGATATCCATATCCTCACTGGAAGGGAAAGAATTAGCAACGACCTGGGACCTACACTGTATCTGTCTATCTGCCTACATATGTACCCCATTGATCCATGTGTCTGTCAGACTGAATCCTCACCACAATCCTCCCAAGAAGCTGGACTCAGTGAGGAGAGAGGTCCTGCCCAGATTCCAAAGGTGCTAGTTGGACAACGTGGAATTCCACTTCAGGTGTGGACTGGCATGGGAGGAAGAGCAGCCTCGGTTTGAAGCACAACCCTACACCTACCAGCTAAGCGACCCCTAGCAAGGTACATTCTCTTGAGGCTTAACTTTCCTTACACAAGAAAGAGTGTTACCACGTGGGTTGAATGTGCTTATGGTGACCAAAAGTCCTGGTGTGGTGCTGTGGGTAAATGTGCTGGACTGCAAAGTCGTTTGAAATGTAACGTTGGCGGTTCAAGCTCACCAGTCACTCCTAGGAAACCCTATACGAGGTTGCTCTGGGTCGGAACTGACTCGATGGCACTTAACATCAACAACAAATGGCTACTAAAGGAATTAGAGAGTGTTTCTACTCAAGATTTATTACTTCAAAACTCAGTTTTCAACATAAGAATTTTAAAAACACTGTTGACAATTCCCAAACTCAATGCCATAGAGCTGATTGTGACACACAGTGACTGTACAGGACGGAGTAGAACCATCCTGTGTGGTTTTGAATATATATGTGACATATATCCTGTCATATATATGTGAGACGACTAGCCTACATTTTGGTTAGTGGCTGAGAGCACAACCAGGGTTGCTTACTGTTGTTAAGATATCAAAATGTTGATGAACCCCCAGAATTCTATTCAGCCCCAGGGGATGAGGAGGTGATTTCAGAACACCAGTCATCCAGCAGAGCGGGGCTACAGGACACACTGAATGGACATGGAGGCATACCTTGGGGTTTGGCCTATAGGAGGCTTTGGGTTAATGCATGTGGCCGTTAACTAAAGATTGTAAGATCAAGAGCCTCAGGAGAAAGATTCGGAATCTACTTCCAAAAGAAATCCATCACTGAAATTCTACTCTGGCATACAGGGGTCTTCATGAATCAGAACTGATGTGGCAGCAACTATTCTCTAAACACTGTGAAGTGGGCTGTCCCAAGCAAAGATGGTGTGTGGGTGTGCTTTGTATGTTTGGGGTGTTATAGATTGAATTGTATCCTCCCCAAAATATGTGTCCTAAAGCCTAACCTCTGTGGTTCTGATCCCATTTGGGAATGGTGTTCTTTGTTCTGTTAACGAGGTCAGACTGGTGAAGGGCGCGTCTTGAGTTCATTTCTTTTGAGATACGGAATATCACTCAGGAGCAGAAATTCAGCAGACAAGGAAGGACCTTCCTGCACAGAGCGAAAGGCATCCCCTAGTCCCTGAATCTGCACTTCCAGCCTAAACTTGGAGGGACTAAATTTCTGTTTATAAAGCCATCCACTGTGGTACTTCTGTGACAGCAGCACTGAAGATTACAGGTGATGACCGCACAGCTGGAAAGAGCTGATGAGCTGAGAACAATGCCCATGTTGACTAGCCCACAGTCAACTCTTTCTCTTGCTGCTCTTCTGAGAAGATGATGAAAGAATAAGGCCCTTCCACCAACCCTTAACAGAAGCAAGGAAGTCCCCATACAGACCTGGAACTTCCTGGTCTAGTCCTAATCTTCTCAGCACCCGATACTTAGTTTAGGGTAAACATCAGACAGATGTTTACCTATGCTTTATTGACTACACTGAGACTTTCGATTGGGTGGATCATGACAAGCTATGGACAACATTGCAAAGTATGAGTATTCCAGACACTTAATTGTGCTCATGAGAAATCTGTACCTGGACCAAGAGGCAGATGTTCGAACAGAACATGGGAACACTGAATGGTTTAAAATTAAGAAAAGTGTGTGACAGGGTTGTATTCTTTCACCATACTTATTCAACCTGTATGCTGAGCAAATAATCCGAGAAGCTGGGTTATATGAAGAAAAATGTGGCATCAGGATTGGAGGAAGACTCATTAACAACCTGCAATATGCAGATGCTACAGCCTTGCTTGCTGAAAGTGAAGAAGACTTAAAATATTTACTGATGAAAACCAAAGAGCACAGCCTTCGGTATGGATTACATCTCAATGTCAAGAAAACAAAAGTCCTCACCACTGGACCAATAAACAACATTCTTATCAATGGAGAAAAGATTGAAGTTGTCAAGGACTTCATTCTTCTTGGATCAACTATCAACACTCATGGAAGCAGCAGTCAAGAAATCAAACGACGTGTTGCATTCAGCAAATCTGCTGCACAAGACCTTTTAAAAGAGTTGAAGAGCAAAGATGTCAGCTTGAAGACTAAGGTGCATCTGACCCAAGCCATGGTGTTTTCAATAACCTCATATGCATGTGAAAGCTGGACACTGAATAAGGAAGACCGTAGAAAAATTGATGCTTTTGAGTGATGGTGTTGGAGGAGAATATTGAAAGTGCCATGGGCTACCAAAAAACCCAACAGATCTGTGTTGGAAGAAGTGCAGCCAGAGTGCTCCTTGGAGGCCAGGATGGCCAAACTTCATCTCTCATACTTTGGACATATTGTCAGGAGGGACCAGTCACTGGAGAAGGATATCATGTTTGGTAAGGTGGAGGGTCAGAGAAAAAGAGGAAGACCCCCAACGAGATGGATTGGCCAAGTGGCAGCATCAATCGGTGTCAGAGTGGCAACAATAGTGAGGTTGGCCCAGGATCGGGCAGTGTTTCATTCTGCTGTACATAAGGTTGCTATGAGTTGGTACTGACTCGATGGCACCTAACAACAACAACAACATACTTGGTTTCATCTCTGTAATGCTATGAATTTTACACACCACTCACACATAGCTACTTTGATTGTAGTTCTACTAACGTTAATGAAAGGAAAGTGGTGTTTCAAACCAGTCAGCTGCTTTGCAGGAAGACAGTTGAGACTGTCTGCTTCTGTAAAGATTTACAGCCTCACAATGAGTTGGTGGGCCTGGGGGGGTGGGTGTCTCAGGACCATAGCCTGAGGGGACATCATGGTCAATTGGTATAATATAGTCCACAAAGATAAAGCTACTCTGGGGAGTGCATCGTTGGGGATCTGAAAACCTGTCGAGCAGCCAGCTACGGTGCAGCTAATGGTCTCTCCATGTATGGATAAAAGGACAGTGATAAGAATTGAAGAGGCTTGGGCTCAATTAGTCCAGTGGACCAATGGGCCATGTGAATATCAGTCTCCAGAACCACAGACTAATGTCTGGCTACCATTACCAACTATTCTGAAAGGGATTACACTAGAAGGGCCTGGATAGACAGAGTGGGAGAAAATGTGGAACAAAAATAAATTTAAAACAACAACAAAAAGGCCAGTCTTACTGGTCAGAGAGATACTGGAAGAATCTGAGATTATGGCCCTCAACTGCCCTTCAGGTCTGGAAAAGAACTCACTCTCATGGTCCAATTTTCAGCCAAGCAGTTGTTGTTGTATACCATGGGGTCAGTTCTGACTCACAGCGACCCTGTACAGGGTTTCTGAGGCTGTAAATCTTTATAGGAGCAGAAAGCCTCATCTTTCTCCCACGAAACAGCTGGTAGTTTAGAACTGCCGACCTTGAGATTAGCAGCAGTGATTTGTAACCACTACGCTACCAGAGCTCCTTCAACCAAGCAGTAGTGTTAAAGACAACACTAAAAAGGTCTGGTCACTATGGAATGGTCAGTCACTCAAGATCAAAAGGGTAACATTTACCTAAGGACAAAGATGGGAAGGGATGGGGAGGTGAATGGAATGGAATTAGGAACCACAGGGAGGAAGTGGGATTAACTGTTGTTATATGGAGGAGATTATAGTTACTGAGATGAAACCAAGTGTAGGATTTGTTGAATTTAAAACTGATAATCTTGTCTGTAAACCTTCACTCAATTCACAGTAAAAAGTTTCAAAAAAAAAGGATTTACAAGCTTGGAAACTCTCTATAGGGTCTTTCATGAGTCAGAAGCGGCCTGATGACAGCTTTTTTTTTTTCCTTTGGGTGGTGCTGTGGGCTAGGTATTGGGCTGCTAACTGAAAAGTTGGCAGTTCAAACCCAGCAGCAGCTCTGTGGGAGAAAGATGAGGCTGTCTGCGGCAGTAAAGGTTTACAGTCTTTGAAATCCTACAGGGTCACTATGAGTCAGAATCAACACAATGGTAGTGGGTTGTTTGTTTTTTAATCTCGATTAACAAACAGATCACAAAAATGATGTGGTGATGAATTTGGATGTTCGTGATGAGGAGGGAGATATTTTGAAATTTCCATTGCAAGGGGCACCCGAGCATGATTGTTATCTTTAAATGTCTTCCAAGTGAGAGACAAATGAATGAAAACGTCCAGTGTTTAGGATTCATACAGGGCTTCACAACTGAGAACAAACACTTGTCGTCTTTAAAGCAATTTCCAGTTTTACAAGCTTTGCAAGCAAGGCTGATGCTCCATGAGGTACAATCTTGTGTCCCTCACTTTGTTTGTTTGGAGTGTACTTTTCTACTCCGAGCAGCTCAGGACGCTTAGATTTCTGGGAGTTTGCTTCCCATAATCCCTAGGGTCCTACTCATCAGGGCAGCCAGCAATCCTCACAGGGCAGCTGCTGGCCAGTCTGTGAATAACCGCACCGCTGTCGAGCCGATTCAGACTCACTGAGACCCCTAAACCAAACCCACTGCCAGCTAGTAGGTTCTAACTCTTAGCGATCCTGTGAGGGTTCCCGAGATTGCAAATCTTTATGGGAGCAGAAAACTTCATCTGTCTCCCATAGAGCAGCTGGTGGGTTTGAACTGCTAACTTTTTGGTTTGCAGTCCAGCGTTTACTCTGCAGTGCTTCAGGGTGCCCAGTAACGTTATGGTGGTGGAGTTACGTGCTATCAAGTCAGTTTTGACTCATAGTAACATGTATAGGGTTTCGGAGGAGTCGCTGGTGGGTTTGAACTGCTGACTTTGTGATTAGCAGTCCTGTGTTTATCCTACAGTGTCACCAGTGTTCCTAGCAACCCTATGTTCTTATTAAGTGCCTTAGAGTTGGTTCTGACCCATAGCAACCCTGTACAGGGTTTCCAAGGAGCAACTGGTGAGCTTGAACTGCCAACCTTGCAGTTCAAAGTGACTTTGTAGTCCAGCACATTAACTAACCCACAGCGCCACACCAGGACAGAATAAAATGGCCTCATAGGGTTTCCAAGGCTGTAAATCTCCACAGGACCAGACCACCAGGCCTTCTCTCTTAGTGGTGATTTCCAACCTCTGACCTTTGGGTTGGCAGCTGTGTGCTTAACCACTATACCGCCAGCCATCCTTATTCTGTGAATCAGGTGTTACTGTGAAGTGCCGTGAAGTCAGTTCTGACTCAGAGAGACTCTGTATAGAGTTTCCAAGGCTGGAAATTTGTGTGGGAACAGAAAACTCACCGTTTCCCATGGGGTGACTGCTGGGCTCAAACTGCCAAACTTATGGTTCTTACTGTTGTTAAGCACCGTCGACTTGGTTCTGACTCACAGCGACCCTGTACAGGGTTTCTGAGGAGTGGCTGGTGAGTTTGAACTGCTAAACTTGTGGTTCAAACTGACCTTGTGATGGAGGGCTCATCCGACAGAGCCACTGCACCCTCTGCGGATATTGCTAAGTGCAGTGGAGTCGCTTCTGACTCACAGCCATCCTGTATAGGGTTTCTGAGGAGCAGCTTGTAGATTTGAACTGCAGACCGTGTAGTTAGTAGTCCATTGCTGACCCTAAAATGCCACACCAGTGGGGCATATTTTCTCCTAGACACTAACGGTTCTAGTCTTTTTACCCTCTTTGGAACACAGCTAGGAACTGGTGGTGCAGTGGGTTAAACATTGGGGCTATTGATCACAAGGTTGGCAGTTCAAACCCACCAGCTGCTCTGTGGGAGAAAGATGAGGCAGTCTGCTTCTGTAAAGATTTACAGCTGTGGAAACCCTATGGGGAGTTCTACTCTGCACTATTGGGTTGCTAGGAGTCAGGATCATCTTGACGACAGTAGGTAGTTTGGGGTTTGGAACACAGCTAGGCGTGAGGAACCAAACCCCAAATGTTAGGAGCACTCATTGTTTCTGTACCCCAGAGAGCAGCCTCTGTTGCTTTTGAGGAGAAGAGTTGCTTTAAAACCAGCGGCATTTCGCATCAGCTTCAGCCCCAAGCAGCAGTTCCTCTGTGCAGAGTTCCACACGCGGGCAAGTCGGGCTCTGGCCTCCCTGTGGAATGAGGAGAGGGAGGACGCAGCCCATATGCCCTGAACCTGTGCACAGCCCTGCCACATGACCCCAGTACCCCTGCCTGGCGACCCTCAGCATCCCTGCAGGCCCGAGTGGACCTTTCGGATGGGCAGCTGTACAGACACAGTGGCGTTCAGTGTTCAGTGGGGACATCATGGCGTCCGTGGGATGGGATGGGGTACGATGTGAAGAGCTTTGGTGTGGGACCATTTCCTGTTGTGGAAATGAGACTTGCAGATTCCAACCTGGCCTTCCACGTTACCAGGATTGACTTTTTAAGGGAGGTGGGGAGAGCAGATTTCATTTATAGCTCAAGGGGAAACTTTTTAAATCTTCAGACATATGCATCCGGGATCCTGTGACCTAGGGGCTTGAGGCTGGCAGTAGTAGATCCTTGAAGTCAGACAACTGATGGGTTCCAGGCAGAGATAACCTCTTTGCACTTCACGTTTCTGGGTGTGTTGTGAGGTGCTGTCGAGTCAGTTCAGACTCACAGCAACCCTGTACTGGGTTTCTGAGGAGTGAATAGTGGGTTCGAACCGCCGACCTGTGGTCCGCAGTCCAGGGCTCATCCTACAGCGCTACACCAGGACTCCCATTGGCTGGAGAGACAATGGGGGGAAGGGAACGTACGTGGAACGTTCTTTTTGTATGACGACAACCCTGATGACAAGCATGCATCATCTGAAGGGCCCGGGGCAGGACCTTACTTTCTGTAGAACATCCTTCAAGCCCATGGCAGGGATGAATCAAGAAAAGCAAAGCAAAGCACAAGAAAGTTATTCCTGTGACTACAGGAACGTGCCCATCTCCAGCAAAGGCTACTTATTTATAGGCAGTGCCAGACAGTCACCAGGATCGTCTGCTCGTGCATTAAAGCAGAGCCGCTGAGCTGGGCCCAGACTAAGCCAGTGTGGACGGAAGGCCAGCAGGTGGCGCTGCCAGGCTTCATCTGCACCCGGGAACCTTTTCACAAGCTGGCTCTCCCGTTGGGGTTGCCCAAGTAACACTCTGCTCCAAGACTCTTTTGTAAACAAATAGCCAGAGAGGGCTCTGGGGCTGAGCTTTCTTGCTGAAAAGTCTACAGTGACTCTCTTAGTTCTTGAGAATGCTCTAAGAATCTTGAGCTTCTATTTTCTTCTCTTTTCCCACTTTCAAACTCGTTAGGAAATTGGTTCTCTAGTTGTAAACACTCGGGAAAACCCAATTTCATAGAGAGGTTCTCCGAGGTGCTACTTGACAGTCACGTTCTAAGGCGAGGGTGCACTTCTTTGTCCATTTTTCCGAGTAAAGAAAATCCAGTCAAATACACAAGCCAACCAACTAACCCCTGGCCATTAATCTCTCCATTATTCTTAGGCACTTTGTCCCTTGCTAGGCTGTTTTCTGTCCTGGTGTGGCGCTGTGGACTAATGTGTCAGACTGCAAAGTCATTTGAACTGCAAGGTTGGTGGTTCAAGCTCACCAGCTGCTCCTTGGAAACCCTACACAGGGTCGCTGTGAGTTGGAATCAACTTGATAACAACAACAATTGTGGGGTGGCACTGTGGGTTAATGCGCTAGACTGCAAAGTCGGTTTGAACTCCAAGGTTAGTGGTTCAAGCATACCAGGTGCTCCTTGGCAATCCTCCACAGGGTCGTTTTGGGTCGGAACCGATTCAATGGCACTTAATAACAACATTGTGGGGCTGTGTCTAAACCCTGAAGAACACAAGATGCGAAGAACGCAGAGCCCAGAGTCGGTGGGAAGGAAACCAAGTAGGAGTGGGATCCCACAGAGAAATGGCTGTGGCTCTCTCTGACTATTTTCTTCAAGCGCATTGAGAGCCAGGGACAAAAGGACAAGCCAGAGAAAAGGACAAACAGGAGAGACTCTCTAGGGCCAACACCCAGGAAGCTGGTGCAGGAAAAGCAACTCCTGGCTGTCCCCTCCTGGATTCTTGCACGCGCCTCAATGATTCCTGAGAGGCCAGAAAGCGTGCACATGCTGGGAGCCAAGCTACAGCTCAAACCAAGCTACCAATTCTAAAGCCAGAATTTGACTTCGGTCTGGTCTGTGGGTGGGGATGGAGGAGTTGAAGGGTGTAATTTGTTGTTGTTTTCTGGCAGATTCATCCTTCAAACTGCAATTTGCTTAAACTAATATTCCATGTTGTTTGCATGTTCTGAACATCTACCCACAAAATCGTGGAAGGGGAAGGGAAGTGGAACCGCCAACTGCATCCTGGGAAGCAGACGGTAACAGCCCTGGGACCACATAATGAAAGCTTGTAAGCTAGACTCCTGGTTTGTGCACGACTGTGAGTGTGTAGCATGTGTGTTTGGGGAGATGTGCGGCTCTAAAACTACAAATAATGTGGCTGTTGTTGTTGTTGAATGTCACTGAGTTGGTTCCCACTCACAGCCACCCTGTATAGGGTTTCCAAGGAGCGGCTGGTGGGTTTGAACTGCTAACCAGTCTAGTGCTTATTCTACAGCGCCACACCAGGATTCATTGTGAAATGTGGAAATGTGGATTATGGTTCATTGGAAAGAGGCAAGAGTTGTGTGTGGTGCTGTAGGATAAGCACTCTACCACAAAACCAGTTTGAATCACAAGGTTGGTGGTTCAAACCTGCCGGTCACTCTTCAGAAACCTTCAGAAATCCCATACAGTGTCGCTAGGAGTTGGAACCGACTCGACTGCACTTAACAACAAGTCTTCCATCCTAGCTAGTTCCACCCCTTGCTGGTTCTGAGATTCAACCCTGTTCCCTCTGACAAACACATCTTTTGCAACATTACGGTGAACATTATATAAGAATGCAAAATGCCGAGGGAACGTCACCGAGCTGTAATAATCCTCCATTAGAAAAACATCAGTACAGCATGCAATCAGAGGCCCCATTACAAAATGTGATAGACATTGTCATTTAGGGTTTCCATGGAAGGGCCAGTGAATTTGAACCACCGACCTTGTGGTGCGCAGTCTGGGGCTTAACCTGCAGCGCCACACCAGGACTCTTTACCTTTAAGAGGCGATATTTCCAAGATGATTTTGTTTTTTCTGCAAACGATATTACCTTGTGATACAGCTCACTCCTTTTGAAACGCTCTCTGTAGCAGGCCTATTACTCCTCCAGCACATTTCAGAGTATTCCCTAGTTGCCCCAGAATAATGCTCATTGAAATTTGTTTTTCTTTGGTTTGATTTTACTTGACGCATTCATGCTTGCCTGCCACAATTGTATTTAACCAAATGGGGCTCTTTCACTGAACTTTTAGTTGGGAAGCATGCCTGCTGAATTATTGCGGCTCTTCTCCACTTGGTAGGTTTTCCCCCCCTTCTTTTGTTTTTGATGATTCCAAGCCATCTCTTTTCCTTTGACGGTAAATCCTTAAGAGTGCTTTGAATTTTTATCCCCACAGAAATATGACCGCCTCTGTCTGATATTTACAACGGACTCATAGAACACCTTCTGGTTCCTATTTTGCATTTTCAAAAGCTGACCACAGGAGTGACTAACATCAACTGGTGCTAATAGATGGAACTTTAAGGATGTTTTTCACAGAAAACACCTTTTTATGCAGGAATCAAATGTCTGTAGTTGCAGGCACTATGTAAATGGACTATATATATTTTATAATAAATCAAGGGTAGTGGCCATCAGTTCCCAATCAGAGGTTTCAAATAGCCGTGGCATTCAAGTAAAGGATGTTTGTTTAGTTTTTTCTGCTCAAATTTTCTTATCAGAGTTTCTCAGTAAGCTTTATGATTTTATTTTTTAATCTAACAGCTGTACAAGCAGATGCAACTTGTTTATTATATTTATTCCCACACTGAAAGGCTCACTACTACCAGGAAACCGGTGGGCACATTTGTTAATATTTATGTGAAAATTCAAAACGTGAAATAAAATTCTAGCAATAAATGAATTCTGTTTTCTTTTTACCATCTAGGCACACACACACACACACACACACATACACACAGGAATAATAAAACTTTGGAATTGCAAATGCTTAATTAAAATCACTTACTAACCTATATTGAGGAGTCCTGGTGTGGTGCTGTGGGATAATGCACTGGGCCACAAGTCCGGTTTGAACTGTAAGGTCGGTGGTTCAAATTCCCCAGCCACTCCTCAGAAACCCTGTACAGGGTCGCTATGAGCCAGAACCAACTCGAAGGCACTTAACACCAAGAACAACTTGCATTGAAGTCACAGCAGATTGACAGAGAAAACTTTTAGGGGGCTGTGGTGCTGTTACCAACCTTGTTGCTGTTGTTAAGTACCGTGGAGTCGGTTCTGACCCATAGCGACCCTGCACAGGGTTTCTGAGGCTGTAAATCTTTACGGGAGCAGAAAGCCTCATCTTTCTCCCGCGGAACTGCTAGTAGTTTTGAACTGCCGACCTTGAGGTTAGCAGCCCGATTTGTAACCACTACGCTACCGGAGCTCCTTACCAACCTTGGGGGGAGGGGCATTATATGGTAGTCTTCATTTCAACAATTTCATTGATACTGTTAAAGGAAAACCCACAGCCACCCAGTCAATTTCAACCCATAGTGAGCCTCTACAATGTTTCGGAAACTGCACATCTTTGTGGGAGCAGCCAGCCTCATGTTCTCCCATGGAACAGCTGCTAGGTTTGAACCACTGACCTTGTGGTTAGCAGCCCAATGCCTAACCCACAACACCACCAAAGCTGTTTGTTAAAAGTATATTATTTTGTGTGCTTTTACACTTAGTTGGCGCTGTGGGTTAATGCGCCTGACTGCAAAACTGTTTGAACTGCAAGGTCGGTGGTTCAAGCTTACCAGCTGCTCCTAGAAAACCCTATACAGGGTCACTATGGGTCGGAATCGACTCAACGGCAGTTCACAACAATATACTTAGCTTGTATGTAAAATGGGTGTGGGCCTCTCATGACTGTTCAAAGAATGCAAATAATGTTCATTAGAAAATTTGTTTATTGAGTTCAAATGAACTTGAAGAGGCATTCACTTGCATCTTAACAGGACAGCTATTTTGCATCTGCATCAACTGGATGGTAACTTGCGTCAGGAGCCTTCCTCGTACCTATCTGACCTTTCTCCCCACATAAAGCATCCATGTAAGCAAAACACATATATATATGTCTGCCTACATCTGTGATTCCTCTCCACGTGTCTGCTTTCTGAAGTGTTTTTGCTTCTGATCCTACAGCAGGTAACCGAGCCTGGGCATGGGAACCAAGCACAGGGACTCAGGTGCTGGGCAGCTGACATCACAACTTGGAATCAATGTGACCCTGGGTAATTCGCTTGGTGTCTCTGGATCTCATCTCTCACCCCTAAACCAGGGATAGTAATAATATCCACTCATACATAAGGTGGTTATGGGTTATTAAGTTAATACATCTAGAGAGCATAGCATGATTTTAGGTGCTGAGTACCACTAGAAATCATTGGCTTTCGAGCCTCGTCTTATTCTTACCAAGCAATAGTGGTTTTCATGGACTTGGGCTTTATAGCTGCTCAACTGTGCAGGCAGGTACCCCTGGACTTGGTGTTTGGGAAGGGACGTCACTCAACAAGTCTCAACCAGTAAACTTTTTCCACTCAGTCTGGTTTCCGGGTGGCTTAGGATAAAACCACGGGCATGTGTGAGTTTGTCTGTTGTTATTGTTAGGTGCCATCGAGTCGGTGCTGACTCATAGCAATCTTACGCACAGCAGAATGAAACACTGCCTGATCCTGGGCCAACCTCACTCTCGTTGCCACATTTGAGCCCACTGATGCTGCCACTTTGCCAATCCATCTCATTGGGGGTCTTCCTCTTTTTCTCTGACCCTCCACCTTACTAAACATGATATCCTTCTCCAGTGACTGGTCCCTCCTGACAATATGTCCGAAGTATGAGAGACGCAGTTTGGCCATCCTTAGCCTTCTGCTATCTTAGTTTCCTTTTCTCTTTCCAGGTAATTAAGACCTTTTAGATACGAGGCTGTAACTCCGGCCATCAGGGGGAGCCTGCAGCCAGTACAGTTGAGTGGGGAGGCCAGGCCTACACAGGAAGCCTTCATTGGCCTTGTGTAGAAACAGGCTAAGGGGAGATTAAGCACAGAGATCGATAGATGTGCTGAGATCGCTGGACATCTCAAACATACTTTATACATTATTTTCTCATCTAGGTTATATTTACAACACATCTCTACCTCAAGTGCCAGTATGTTCTATGCATTTAGGTTGCTTATGTGCGTGCGAGACAGAAGACCTGTTAGGAAGACTAGTGGGCAGTACAAACTATGCGGCCCTTGGGATACTGGGGAGCAAAGGCTGCCTGGACAAGCAAGCAAGGAGGTTGTCCAATGGTCCCCTGTGTGACTGGCTCCGTCCACTGTCTTTGTGCCTTGAGGAGCCAGCACAGCCCATCAGGATTAGCTCCGCTGTGCGAGTGAGAATTCCTGTTCTCAAACATGCTCCAGAGAATAAAGGTGGAAGGCAAATGCATTCAACATACCAGAAGGGCATGTCCATTTCAGAAGTCTGGAGCTCTGAGGTGAGAGATTTTGCACAGTTGGCACTGTAGGATAAGCACTGGTCTGCTAGCCACAAGGTCCGAGGTTTGAGCCCATCAACTCCTCCATGGGAGAAAGATGAGGCTGTCTGTGCCGACAAAGATTTAAAGCTTCAGAAACCCTACAGATGGTCGCTATGAGTTGAAGCCAACGTGACCTCACTTAACAACAACAATCTACACGCACTGGGTAAATCTGTTACACAAGACCTCTTCACATGATGTCAGTGTGAGGACGAGGGTGCAACTGACCCGAGCCTCAGTGCCTTCAACTCCTTCCAATGCATGTGACAGTTGGAGGATGACTAAGGAAGACTGGAGAAGACATGATGTCTCTGAATGATGGTGCTGGTGAAGAATATCGAATATACCACGGACTGCCAGAAGAACGAACAGATCTGTCTTAGAAGTGCAGCAGGAATGACCTTAGAAGGTTCTAAGACAGGATCTGTCTTAGAAGCCAGGATGAGAGATGTGCTCTCACATACGTTGGACATGTTGTCAGGAGGGACCAATCCCTGGAGAAGGACATCACGCTTGGTAAAGAGGAGGGTCAGTGAAAAAGAAGAAGACCTTCAACGAGCTGGACTGACATGGTGGCAGCAGCAATGGGCTCATCATAGTGACAGAAGGGAGGGCGATACAGAACCAGGCGGTGTTTCATTCTGTTGTAAACAAGGCCGCTGTGAATCAGAACTGGCTCTATGGCACCTACCAACAAGGCACTTTGCAAGCAAGCGTCTATAAAAGAACTCAGGAATGTGGCAATGAAGGAAGCCATCTAGAAAAGTCTAGATTGTTCTGTTCACACGTGGTCCTTCCTACAATTTAAAGGCAACAGTGATTCTTGCTTACTCGTAAACATAGGTTTGGCACCTGGAGACCCAGTTACCTTTGGTGAAAACCACACAAATGTAGAGAGATCAAAATGAACCAAGAGATGTTCAAGTCAAAGGAAAGAGGAATCTTGCAACTGACACTCTACGCAGCTGTGACATGCGTTTTATTCATACTAGAAGCTCTACGGAGGTCCCTGAAGCATGAAGTATTTTAGCATATCTTTATGGATACTTTTAGTACTACATTCACTAAACTAAGAAAAAGCATCTAACCCTATTGTCACTCTTGGCTTAAAAACAAACGTCTTTTGATTACCACTAAGAAATTCTGAAAAGATTCTTTTCCCCCTTCTTCTCATGGCTAGAAACTTGGGTTTGAAAATCAGACTGAGTGTCCAAGGACAGGTCTCCACCACTTATTAAATCTCTTTCTGTGTCTCAGTTCCCTGCATGGAGAACTGGCCTGAGTAATAGCCAACTCAAAAGCGCTGTTTTAGGGGCTAGAGGCTTCATTACACATAAAGCATTTAGAACTATGTTGGGCACATAAAATGTACCCAAAAAAGATGAACTGCTAGCATCATTACTGTCTTCCTTGTGAAACAGAAGCGTTCCTTTTGCTCTTGGGCACTGGGGACCAGAGTCTATAAAACAGGTGTCTAATTGTGCCTCTGTCTATGTTGGCCCTCAGAGTCTCAGAAGCTCCCCCTTTCATATTTCTCACTCAAAAGGCTGTGCTTCATCTAGTGGTTCTCAATTTTTCTTTCACATCGACACCTCCCTCATGCAACAGACCCTTGCATGAACTTGCATTCTCCAATGCTGCAATCTACCAGTTCAGACTCCTCTGATCAGGAAAATACATAGCAACCGAGGGATGGAAGGACCCCTTGGGGTAACCCTGCTGCCCCTCCAGAGTCAAAGATTTGTAGGTTAGTAACCACGCATTAAATCAACAAGCAGTAAGAAGGGGCTACCAAAACTTTAAGGAAAATGCATCCCGTTCTTGCACGAACTTCTTGGTGTTCCTTCATCTATACCGACTGAAGTGTAATGCAGGCTCCTGCTTGGAAATGCATTAGAGTTCTCGCAGCCTCTTACCTCTCCCATGACCGCTATGGGCGTCTCGCCGGTTGCCTGGGCAACGCGATGCTCCACTAAGTAGAACATGTACTCGTCGTATAGGAGGCGGATCAGGTGGAAGGAACCGAAGCTAGCAGCACTGCGTAAAGTTAGGTCCCGGATGACCATGGAGCTGTTCCGAGAGAAAAGACAAGTGAGCAGCCCAGGCCAGGAACCCGGATGCAGGTCAACCTGCTTCTCTTCCTGTCAGGCGGGAGGGGCCTATCAGGCTGGCATGACGTGGCGCTGATGCTGGCCGGGAAACAATTTCACTCTAGAAAGCAGTTGGCGCAGCTGGTTTGCACAAGGTGCTAGCCAGGTGATCCTTGCTGTGGCTTGACCCTTACATGAGCTGGCTGGGGTCACACTGGGGAAACACTTGCACTCTCAAAACCAGGTCGCCTGGCACGACTGAACGCACGGAGTGAGTCAAGATTCGGAAATGCTGGCTGCTCATCACTTTCGAAAGAGAAATCCACTCCCAGGGCAAGTCCTGTTGATGGTGGGGTTCACACTGGGTCACCTCTCAGTGGTAATGACCTTTGGGGTACATTCTGGGGAAACTGCGTGCTGGCCACAGATACAAAATATACTAAGCCATGTTCCCAGCTTGGCACCACGGACTGCAGTTGGGTACATGCAGGAAGCCCTCCTAGTCATGGTGGAAGGCAAGTTTGTTAGGAGAGTCCTATTTTCTTACTGATTTCCACTGAAATTAATGTTATTTTCCGCTAGAAGGAAACCTAATGAAAATCAATGAAGAATCCGTGCCTTAGGGAACCACAACCATTTAACTTATCAAATAATACCAAACTCTCAACGGTATTATGAACAAGCTGCACACAATGGAGTCTGAAAGGGGCTCCAAAAGGTTTGTCAAAACAAAACAAAACAAAACACGAAAATTTTCGTTCCATTTTGTCCACCAATTTTTGGAAGCCCCCTATATTGTATTGAAAACCTGATTCTTGACTGTACTGAATTTACAATTCTGTAAGTGAACTGCTCAAATTCATTACCTTAATCTGCTTGCCAAAGAGCGATGACAAGATTCTGCTCCTGTTAATAGTTATAGAGATGTCTTTCTTAAAATCAAGTGATGCACCTCCCATTTGTAAAAATAATTAATATGAATATAATAGCCATTTGAAAGGAAGCAATGCTGTTTGGATAAGAAATGTTTTAAGAGGTAGAGAACCATCTAGTGAAAAAGGGCAAAAGCCCAAACAATGCAAAGATACAGTGAAATGTAGCATGACCTTTTTAAACTATACTAATCACCTGATCAGACGCCTGGCGTGGCGCTGAAGGATCAGCACTGGACTGTGAACCACAAGGTCAGAGGTTCAAACCCACCAGCTGCTCCTCAGAGACTCTATACTGGGTCACTGTGAGTCAGAACCAGCTCAACAGGATACAACAACAACCACTTGGATCAGGGGAAGTAAATAAGATTGAAAATTTAAATCACGCAGTAGCAGACTTAACTGCAATGCTCTTGTGGAAGACAGCAAATGTTTAAAATATAGCCCGGAGACGACAAACAGCTAACAAATACACAAAAACATGAGCAGTTCTAGTCAAAATGTAAGGAAATGTAAAAGGAAAAGTCAGGCAGTGTAGCTCACTTATTGTACATACAAGAAACTCATCGTTGGAGAGGTTTGGAGAAAGACATTAATAAAGCGTCACAAAATCTTTGAGGAGAGCAATCTGGCAGCATTTGTCAAGATTTCAAATGCTCAAACTCTTTTTCCTAGCACTATTTAAGTGAGCAAAGGTATTCTGAACATTTGTACTAGTGAGAAATTCAGAAGAAAATGTCATAATTATGGTTGATTCATATGGGATGTGACCCAATAGTTTAAGACAATCAAGTAGACGTATATATGGAGTCCTGGTGTGGCACTGTGGGTTAATGTGCTAGACTGCAAAGCCGTTTGAACTGCAAGGTCGGTGGTTCAAGCTCACCAGCTGCTCCTTGGAAACCCTATACAGGGTTGCTATGGGTCGGAATCGACTCAACAGCACTTCTCAACAACAACAACAATTGATGGTATAATATAATGTTAGGTCAGAAGCAAAATATATCACGTGAGCAGAATTGGTGGGCCAAAGAGGGACAACAATGGTGAAGTTGGCCCAGGACTGGGCAGTGTTTCGTTCTCTTGTACATAAGGTCGCTATGAGTTGGTACCAACTCGATGGCACCTAACAATAACAACTTACTTTGTATACAGTTTAAAAATGGACTCATAGAAACGCCGTGTTTAGATTTTATTCTTTGTATTTTGGAAACTTTGAAAAGGTTAGACAATCACCTTTCTTCAGCACAAAATGTACATGTAATTCTAAATTTTTCTAGAAAATAGGGAGGGGGAAAAAACTCCACAGAAAAGTCCTGACCTTCAACTATAATATCTAGTTTTGTTTTTTTTTTAAATACTGATAAGCCTACCAGAAAATTACTACCACATGCTTAGAAAAGATGTCTACTTTATTCTCTGTGTGCTGGGCCTTTGCCCTACATGCTATGCATTCACTGACACAATTAACAGTTTAATTGGAAACCTATTGTCCAGTTCAGAGTTCTGTAAGCTATGTGGCAGAACTGACTCTATTAAGTTCCATGTTGCTAAGTTACAGTGAATTTGACTCCTTTTCAAGTCAGAGCTGTAAACATTCATTATTTTATAATGGATGAAAACTATCTTTATGTATTTATCTTTCTGATTCACGGTGTGGACACGAAAACATTCGCCCTCAAGCATGCGAACCAGCCAGCCTCTTAGCATTTGAGGGGGCACCACTGCCTTCCTCAAAAGAAAGGGGAGAAGACCACACCTGTCACCAGGTGACTTGACTTTCTCTTCGGAGGGAGACTGGCCGAGGACACCAGCTTGGAAGCACCACAAAGTGTCCAGTTGTGGACAGACAAGATACCTCATAGTTCTTTCAAATCAAATTATCAAAGTTTTCATTTTACTCTTTAAATGTGGGGTGTATGGGTGATGCTTTGGATGGATCTGAGGAATGATCTGTTCTGTTACCCACAAAATACACAATTTGAGAAATGGTCCACATCACTTCTCCATTCCTGCCCAAGAAAGTGGGTAATGCTTTCTGTTTTGTTTTCTCCCTTACCTCCCAGGGAGCCAATGATTGCCATTGAAAGCCAGGTGAGCCAAGCAGAGAGCCCTCTCCCATGTGGAAAGTATGCATATGGGGTGGGGGTAGGGGGGTGCATTAGAAACTTTGTGGAAAATCTCCATTATCTTTCAATTCCGTTTCTCCCCGAACTTCTTGAAGCTCCTCCCTCACATGCTAACTACTGGTATTACTATCCTGTGCCAACTCACTGACAGAATCGTTCTGTGCCTACAAACAGACACACAGAAGGTGACGAATTATGAGGTGGAGGATCTGACTTCAGAACATGAGTGGTCTCTGTATGTGCCTGCCAAATTATGATGGCAATGTCAAAAATATTTTTGAGTAAAAACAAACAAACAAAACCTCTTCAATCCTGCTTCGATGGAAGTTTGTGAAGCAGTGCCCACGGCTTAGCAGGGTCTTTTGCCAGGCAGGGGATCAATTCAGATTTGAAAGACTCTTGCATTTCTGAAAGGACCCCAGTGGTTGGTGGTTAAAGCGCTCATCTACTCACTAAAAGGTCAACAGTTCGATCCCACTAGCCGTCTTCTGCCATAGACAGGTGAGAGTGGTCTGCTTCCGTAAACATTTGTAGCCTTGGAAACCTACTGGGCAGTTCTACTTTGCCTGTAGGGCTGCGTTAGGAGTTGGAATCTCCTCGAAGGCAGTGGATTTGGTTTTGGAGTTTCTGTGTTATGTACCTATCTGCTTCTGCCTTTCTGTCTGTGCCCCTGAACTGCACACCATCAAGTCGCTCTGAAATGAAGATACCGTACTAGTGTCTTAATAATAACAAGCTAGTGTGTCCCAACTCCGGGAAGGCAGAGGGCAGGTAAGTGATGAACTACTGGGTTTACAGAGCTGCAGAGATTCAAGAACAACAAATAAGCAATTTTCTCTCCTTTCAAGAAACCTGCAACGCGCCTTGGTGGGGGTGAGGACTCCAGGAGTGTATTTCTAAATCACTATCAAATTAATAAATAAATATAAGAGAAAAAAACAATTCCAGTCAGGAGCTGGGGCAAGTTGGACACTAGCAACATGAAGAAAGCAGTAGGAGAGGAGAAACCAAGGCCAACCAGGCTCCCTTCCTGTCGGACTCAGATGGGGGCTACAGTGAGACTCCGGTTGTATCACCAGCTAGGGTGACTTCTGCTCCAGCTAATGCTCATGGAGCTACGAGAATTTCTGTGGGGAAATAAATGAGCAAATGAAAATCAATTTTCAAGCAAATGAGAGGGCCATCGAGTCGGGTCCGACTCAGTGACCCCATAAAGGCTTTCCAAGGAGTGGCTGGTGGGTTTGAACCACTGAACTTGCAATTAGCAGTCCAGTGCTGATCCGACGGCCCCTTTGCTATGACTACATCTGTTGAGGAGGCTGAAACCCTATTTTCCAATTTTTCCCCCTGTCTCGCAAGAAACGTGCACTTGTTACCAACACACTTTCTCATGAACACCTGGGGCCACACCTCACCCTGGTGCCACTGAAGAGTCAGGCGGCAGCTTAGTAAGACCTGGAACCGTCTGGACTAAAGATCGTCGGCGTAGGAGAGAATTCTGGAGCTAGCTCACTACAGAACACACAAGAAAACATTCACAGCGAGGTTTGCATGGGACCCTGGGTAGACACTAGCCAGCTATTTCCATGAGACGGAGGTGATTTTATCCTTAGTTAAATGTATACTGACAGTCCCTGGGTTATAAACGAGACCCGTTCCTATCTTCAAGAATTTGTAGTGCAGTCAGAACTAACTGATGCAGAAGGTTCTCATTTAGCCTGACTTTAGTGTAACAAAGCTGCCAAGTCTTCAGTGATTTAAAGCTGCGTGTGCATACGTGAAGATGATTGTGATGCAGGTCGTTTCCAAGTGAGGACGGACTCACGGTCACATTAGCGCATGGCCTAACCTCTGGCGGTGCCCTGCTCCCGCGTGGCAGCTGACAGTGTAGCTCTGCATGGGTGTGGCTCGCTGCAGTCCTAGCAGTGACTGGACGGCACTTAACAACAACAATCCCACACATCAGGCTCCTGAAAGGGCTCAGTTTCCCCATCTAGGGCATCAATCAATCATTTTCCCCCCTTTCTTTTACCATGACAAATCACTCAAATTATAAGAACTCCAGTCTGTACCTGTTTGGCTTCATTGACCACCACAGATCCAGTTGCCCTGCATTAAAGGGCAAGTTGGAGTTTGCAGACGTCTGGAACCTGGGACTGCCTGTATCTACATCTAGACTGCCGATTACGAAGTGAAGACGACGTCGGAGCAGGTGAGAAGGAAGAGTGTTCATTTACAATAAGACTCAATGCCATAGCATCATTCACAACTACAAGGTCTCTGGTATCATCTTTATAAAGGTGACCCGAACCATTGGACAATCTCAGGTTCACAGGGACTGCCAGCTCCGATATTCCTGGACCAGTTTCCTCACACGTAACCTGGGAGGTACCGCTGACATCCCAACAGAGGGCAACCGTGGTGTAGCCACAGTCAGTGCTACGGTTTCACAGGCCCTAAATGACGTGCCACCTGTGCCACAAGGGACATGTAACTTGTAAGTCATCGTATCAATGAGGCCACCTTTACCTAAAGAAGCAAAAAGACCAACTCCCACCAGAAGAACAGCTCTAACTCAGGGCTCCTCCGCATGACGGAGCAGAACTGGCCCAGGGCCTTTCCTACCCTGGGATCTTTATAGGTCACCAGGTCTGTCTTTTGCAGAGCCGCGGGGTGGGTTTGAATCGCTGACCTTTAGGGACTTAAAGTACTTGAATGCAGAGGGTTTTCCAAGCTCTAAATCTTCTCAGGAGCAAACAGCCTCATCTTTCTTCTGCTGAGCAGCTGGTGGGGTTTGAACTGTTGACCTTGAAGCTAGCAGCCCAGTGGTGCCTAGCCTGTAAGTACTACCAAGGCTCTTTGTAAAAGATGAACAGTATTGGGGTTAAAAATTCAACTTATTTTTAAAAGTTAAAAAATATTTAACTTATAAAAGGGAACCCTGCCATCAATTCCATCCTGTGTAGATGGGGTGGGGGGCTTCCAAACATCTGTGGAAGGGGTCTATTACATCTGAGTTCCATTTTTCCTGGGTACTTTTGGATGTTGTATTGTATGGTATAAATGCCAACTTACACAGGCTCTGTTTTTCACCCTTGTGGCAAAGCTAGGATCACCAGCTCATGCCAACACCTGATACCATCAGACCAGGTAATCTGAAAGAAGTCTCCCTTTTCTGAGGCTCATGTGTGTCTACAAAAACATACACGTGTATCTAATTGTTTTAGTCACAAAGCGATGCATACTACTAAGAAGCCATGCTCTCCACTGTCTGCCATGGATCACTGGTTCTGTGATTGGGTGTGCATTACATATTAGAATCACCAGGAGAGGGTTTGGAAAACAAAATCCCTGAGCAGCTCCATTCCTCCTGGGCCTGTGGAAACACTTAGCGTTTTTTTCTCTCACCCCATTCCAGGAGGAGTTGCGTTGACAAAAGTCACAATTGGGGGGTTCGGTAAATTCCAGTCTCCATGCTCACTGCTTCAGTCTGAGACGCATGTACCCCCCCCACACACACACACACTTGGGGAACGTGAAGAACAAGGCTTAGGGGAGATGAAGGTGATACCTGTAGAAAGACCACTTGAGCAGAAATTGTCTGGCGGCTTTGGGGAAGCTGGGTCTGCCCTCGTAGGGTTTGAGGGCTTGTATCATGACGTTGTCCAGCCAGGCAGCCCACTGCTCCAGGGTACTCTGTTGCTGCAGGGTCATCTTGAAGTCCGTTTCTAGTCTCTGGACCATGCTGTCGTCACACTGGCACACCCAAGAAGCCTGCTCCTGGGACAGGACACAGAGAGCAAAGGAAAAGTCCAACTCAGCATCTCTCTGTGGAAGCGTGGTACCCGGGGCCCGGGCACAAGTGGAAGTATTCACTGACAGCTTCACACTCAGGGGACCCAAGGGAAGACCAACCACGTCAGCGCTTGAGAGAGTGAGCATCAGCGCTAGTCATTCTGTCCTGGGGAGCTGCTTCCGTCATTTCCTGACCTCTTGCCCACGGGGTCTCACTGGCTGGTTTTGGGAAGCCACTCACTCAGTCTTTCCTCCTTGTCTGTCTTAGTACAGAATTTCCCCCGAAGCCTGCTCAGCGTCATCACAGCACGCCACACACAGACAGATGGTGGGTGTGCTTGAGGGGCTCTGGAAGTCTACCACAGCTTCCTGTATTCATTTTAGGGGATTAATATTTCTCCAAGGAGCTTGGTGGCTGAGAAAAGGTTGGTGGTTCGAACCCACTAGAATATGGAAATTGTCAAGTAATATCAACATCACTTTCAAGCAAAATTTTGCTGAAGATAATTCAAAACCCGTTGCAGCAGTATCTTAACAGGGGACTGCCAGAAATTCAAGCTGGATTTAGAATAGGACATGGAACGAGGGACATCATTGGCAACATCAGATGGATCTTGGCTGAAAACAGAGAAGATCAGAAAGATGTTTACCTGTGCTATACTGATGGTGCAAAGGCATTTGACTGTGTGGGTCATCACACACTATGGATAACATCGTGAAGAACAGAAAAGCCAGAAAACTTAATTGTGTTCCTTCAGAACCTGTACACTGCCAAAAGGCAGTCATTAGAACAGAAACGGGGATACTGCATGGTTTAAAATCAGGGACCGTGTGCGCCAGGGTTGTATCCTTTCCACCATATTTATTCAATCTGTATGCTGCTCAGATAACCTGAGAAGCTGGATTATATGAACGAGAATATGGTATCAGGACTGGGGGAAGGCTCACTAACAACCTGCAATACGCAGATGACACATCCTTGCTTGCTGAAAGTGAAGAGGCCTTGAAGTACTTACTGAAGATCAAAGACTACGGCCTTCAGTATGGGTTACATCTCAAGACAAAGAAAATAAAGACCTTCACAACTGCACAAATAAGCAACGTCATAATAAATGGAGAAAAGATTGACATTCTCAAGGTTCTCATTGTACTTGGATCCACAATCAACATCCATGGAAGTAGCATTACATTGGGAAAATCTGCTGTAAAAGACCTCTTCAAAAAGTGTGATAAAGCAGAGGTCAGCCTGAGGACTCAGGTGCACCTGACCCAAGCCATGGTACTTTTCACTGCTTCATATGTAAGCAAAAGCTGGACAATGAATACAGAAGAGCGACAAATAATTGATGTCTTTGATTTTCAGTGCTGACAAAGAATACTAAACAGACCATGGACTGTCAGAACAATGAACTGTCTTGGAAGAAATGCAGTCAGAATGCTCTCTAGAAATGTGGAGGGTCAGCCTTCATCTCATGCACTTGGGACATGCACTCAGGAAGGACCAGTCCCTGAAGAGGGACATCGTGCTTGATAAAGTAGAGGGTCAGCGAGAAAGATGATGAGAAGGATTGGCACAGTGGTAGCAATAACAGGCTTAATCCCAACAAGTGTGAGGCTGGAGGCTTAATCCCAACAAGTGTGAGGCTGGAGGCTTAATCCCAACAAGTGTGAGGCTGGAGGCTTAA
>NW_006408574.1:8696446-8703913 GCF_000296735.1 Chrysochloris asiatica
GAGGCTGGAGGCTTAATCCCAACAAGTGTGAGGCTGGAGGCTTAATCCCAACAAGTGTGAGGCTGGAGGCTTAATCCCAACAAGTGTGAGGCTGGGTCAGCCCTGGGCAGTGCTACATTCTGTTGTCCAGAGCGTTGCTAGGAGTAGAAGCAACTGGACAGCACGTTACACCAACATAACCACATTTCTCCTGGCTCATTCAGGCGATGACAAAATGATGGCGTATGCATCTTGGTTTTACTACACTCACTGGTCTGCAAAAGACTAAACTACATGTTTACTTAAGAAAAATCTGGAAGCCTGAACCGACAGTCTGCAGTCTGGTTTCCTTCTTGTTATTTCACTTTCATACTGTCTTCAAATGGTTTCTCATTGCTCCCAGTCAGATGCAACGCTTAAAGCCTGTTCATCTGAGAGGATTTAGGGTAGGTCACAAAGGATAAGCAGATCCGACCAGCCCAAAGCGGCCCCTCACAATTAAAATAGAAACAAACACATGGTACCAGTGTTTCATGGAATGGGTGGGCTCTCACAGCAAGATGATGGATGCAAATTCACTGACAGAACTGAGATCCACCACCACCACATCTATGAGAAGATGTAGACATATAATCGGCCAATAAATGCAATCACTGACATTTTCCTTCTGGGGAAGTTTCATGCTTGGTCATTGTGATGAAAACAGGAACTTGTAAGATTGTGTCTCAGTGGCGGCAGTGTGTTTCTGATGTCTCCAGTGTTGCTTTTTAAAATTAAAAACAGAACCTGTTCTCTCTAGGTCAACATATAATGAACTGGTTTTATTATCTGACTGTGAGTCAAAATACATGGATTTGAATCCAGGTTCCGAATCAACTGAACAGACTCCAACTAATGTTTTAGGCTGGAGTTTCCCCAAATATAAAATTAGAGAAATAAAATTTAACAAGAATCTGTATGTTGAGGCTCACTGTGTTCAGAGAGACATCGGGCAACTTGTGAAAACATTTGTTGGTGTGTAGATTTTAGTTCTGGGTAAGAAACACAGTGATTTCAGGTGTACTCTTCTGAAGAGAGCTATAGCTTTCATTCGGTATGTTCTCAGGTGACAAGTTAATCCAGATTGACAATTTCCACTTCCATCCACACAGTGACTAAACCCTTAATTACCATTCCCTAGCTGGACCCTCTCTTCTCATCCTGCAGATACACTTTCCCATTCAAGGAGCACTTCGACCTGCAGGCTATTCCAAATGGACTAGGGGGCCAAGTCAATTCCTTTCATTTCCTTAGGGAAATATCCTGTCTTTGTCTAATAATTTCAAAGTAGTTAGATGGTATTGTTTAGTATCTTCTCTTTCATCTAATTAATCACAAAGTCTTTCAGACGTCACTGCAACATATCGCTTTTAAGTATACAAATAAAGAATCATAGAAAAACACAAATAGGAAAGAGGGGCGGGGATGTATCAAGGCTTCCTAAAATGCCAACTTTAAGAGGAACTACATTTCACACGTGAAAAACGCATAGGCATATGCAAATATGTAAAACATTAGGAGGTCATATTTACGTGAGAGTACATATTCCGCTTCATTCTCCTTAACAATATACACCCGGCTCCTCAGTGATGAACTCTCCTTATCTGACAGTTGGCATTTGTGACAATAATGGCAGCAATGAATGCTGAGGTGTGAGGCGGGAGTCATGATGGATGGTGATGGTTAAAGTTACCTGTCAACTGGCTGGTCCGTGCTAAGTCAAGATGATATTTGGCAGCTATGTAATGGTGTCATCATCCTGATGTGGTCGTACTCCATTTTTACATAATGCCAAGTTTTGCATAACAACCTGGTCTTTGGACCCTCACCATGTTAATAGTTCAAGAGTCTTGGTGTGGCGCTATGGGTTAATGCGCTAGACTGCAAAGTCGGTTTGAACTACAAGATCGGTGGTTCAAGCTCACCAGCTGCTCTTCGGAAATCCTTTACAGGGTCGCTGGGAGTCTGGACCGACTCGACAGCACTTAACAACAGCTACAACAACAACAACAACCAACAGATAGTATCCAGGTTTCTTTGTAGGAAAATGTAGATCTATATTGTCAAATGATTGTATTTCTTTCATTCTGTGAATATACATACTATTATTGATAGAACCAAATCCAGATAATTATTGACACTTATGTTTGCTTCCATTTTCCACTACAGTGAACAAAGCTGAGAGTAACTAACTGGTGACTACGTCTCTGCATATTTGTTCATTGCTACTGTATGATAGATTTCTTTTTAAAAGGGATAGTTAAGATTTTTGAAAATATATTGCCAAACGACTTCTGGAAATTTTATACCAATTTACAGTTTGATCAAGAGTTCATGACAGTACCCATGAAAGAATTGCTAGAATAGGTAAAAGGGGTGTTTGTTTTGGTTTTAGATTTTGTTTTGTGTATAGACAAAGAATTCATTACTGTCTTGGCAAACTTTCATTTCATTTCTTCGCATATATTTTAACCTAGTATTTTCTCGGCAGTTAGTTGCCCCTCAGAGAAGATAACCTAAAACCTAGGAGCACAGCATCCAGGCTTTTCCAAACTATATTATGTATGCTGTTTATATATATATTTTACTATTATCAAGATTGCAAATGTGTTACTAAAAGAATGCTGTAGATTATTTAATTTTGAAAGGAATTTGGATAACTCTGTTGTATAGTTGAAAAAGCCAAGGTTGAACATTAGAAGATGGTCTGAACTTATAAATAAATCAGATCCAAAATGATTAGGCAGCAGTTGCTTTGAAACCAAAAGGACTTCTGAATACAGAAGCATCAGGTTGTCTTCTGAGTCTGCCCACATGTATTCAGCTCATGATGTAGGGGGATAACGATCTACTTCATTGTCAGGTTATCAATGACTGACACTACAAGACCAAAGTCAACCTTGCATGTTGGTGGTCTGAGGAAATGAAGATTTAATGAACTGGGAATGAAGTGGGAAAGGACATGTATGAAAATCCTGAGTGTAACTTTTTGGTACTTTGACACTCTGCGTTGTTAGGTGCTGTTGAGTCGGTTCCAATTCACAGTGATTCCAGGTATAACAAAACCTTACCTGGTCCTGCACCATCCACACAAGCATTGTTACGTTTGAGCCCAGAGTTACAGCCACTGTGTCGGGCTATCTCATTGAGGGTCTTCATCCTTCTCGCTGACCCTCTTTAGAGCACATAACAAGACTGACACTCACATATGATTTCATTTTTTAGAGTGAGACTTTCCTCATGACAAGTGCATCTCCTCTATGTAGACAGGTCTTACTGAGGTTAATCTGACTGAGGTATAACCGTCACACAAAACGATGAACCGGAAAAGACGGAAAAGGGGGAAAAGGAAGCAGTGGGCTCAGAAGGCTGGCCGAAGCATAGAACAAAAAGGGGAAGGAGTTTTAAACATGAAACATACAACGTCGTGAAGACAGCTGACTCCTCAAAACAAACCGTCGTGAGGAGAAAGCCACAGTGAGGATAAAGCAGTTCAGAGCACTGCACTCAGGGTTCTCTAAGGAAAGGGAATCAGTTTGGGGGAGAAAGATTTAGGAATCAGACAAGTCTGGGCACCAATAACTGTCATGGTGGATGTTGTTGTTGTTAAGGGCTGCCGAGTCAGCTCCGACTCATAGTGACCCTGTATGGGGTTTCCGAGGAACAGCTGGTAGGTTTGAACTGCCCAACTTGAGGTCTAGTGCATTAATCCACAGTGCCACACCAGGATCTCAGATTGTTTGTAACCCACAGTGACCCTATGCACAACAGAAGGAAACACTGCCTGGCCCTCTGCCACCCTCATAATTGCTGTGTTTGAGTCCATTGGTGCTCCCAGTTGGTCAAGAGATGGCTTTGGATGTCTCCCTCTTTTTCACTCACACTCCACTCTACCAAGCAAGATATCCTTCTCCAGAGACTGCTCCCTCCTGATAACATGTCCAAAGGATGAGAGATGATGTCTCACCGTCCTTGCTTCTAAGGAGCAATCTGATGGCATGTCTTCCAAAACAGAATAATTTGTTCTTCTCTCAGCCCACGGTGTAGCCAATCTTCTTTGCCAACATCACAATTCAAACTGAGTAATGCTTCTCTGGTCTTCCTTATTTACTGTCCAGTGTTCACACTCAAATAAGGTGACTGATATCATGGCTTAGGTCAAGTGTACTTTAGTCTCCAAAGTGACATCTTTACTCTGTAACACTTTTTAAAAATGGTTTCTGGAAGCAGATTTAGCTAAAGTAAAACGTCACTGGATTTCTAGTTCAGTGTAAATTCGCTGCCGTCAAGTGGATTCTGACTTATGGGCTCTCCCTGAGTCCCAGAGGAGAACTGTGCTCCACTACGTTTTCAACGCCTGAGGTTCTGGAAGTAGATCACCAGCTCTTTCTTCCCAGGTACTTGACTTGCCAAACTAGGTTAGTAGTCAAGTACTTAAGCGTTCAGGGCAGAGGGCTGGGGCAGCCTCAGCGTTGGAGGGCAGAGAATGAAGACGAGTACACACTTCGTAGTTCACCATTTGTTTGGAGAGATGCCCCCTCAACCTTTGTGTTTCTAACCGAGAACTTATTTGTGCAAATACTTTCTGGGGGTGCAGACACTATTGATGTTGTTGTCAATGTCTGGTTGTTGTCTGTTCTTGTTGGTTCTCAGTTCACAGCACTCCCTTTAGGATGTTTTTCATAGCAGGGTTGGCTTTGGCAAAATCCTTTATCTTCTGTTTATCCTGGAATGTTTTGATAACACTGTCGTATTTGATTGATAGATTTACTGGATAAAGGATTCTTGGTTGACAGTTTTTTTCTTTCAGGGCTTTATATATGTCTCCCCATTGCCTTTTTGCTTGCATGGTTTTTGTTGAGAGATCCAAGCTTAATCTGACTTCCTTGCCTTTGTATGTAATGCTTCTCTTTTCCCTAGTTGCTTTCAGGATTCTCTCCTTATCTTTGATTTTGGAGAGCTTGATTATGATATGTCTCAGTGATTTTCTTTTGGGGTTCTTTCCTTCCTGGGGTTCAATGAGCTTCTTGAATGTTTCTCTTTTCACTTTTCAGGGTGTTAGAAAATTTTTCTTCGAGAAGCTCCTCAACAATCTCTTCTGTGGACTTGTGGGATTCTTCCTGTTCTGGAATGCCGATAATTCTTAAGTTATTTCTTTTCACATTGTCCAACATGACTCTTAGACCTTCTTCAGATTTTTTTAATCCCTTTTTTCTGTTTGTTCTTCTGTCTTACTGGTATTGAGAGAATTGTCTTCCAGTTCACTAGTTCTGCCTTCCATCTCTTCAGTTCTACTCCTTTGCCCTTTCAGTGTATTGACTATTTCTGATATTCTATTATTGATCATTTGAACCTCTTTCTGTAGGTTGTGAATTGTTTCCAATGCTGTATCTGTCTTATTTGATTGTTCCTGTAACGTTCTCCTGACTTCTTCCTTATTTTTCTGAACTCCATTTTTTTGTTATAAAGTGTTTTGAAACATTTTATAATCATTTTTCTGAATTCCTTCTGAGGTATTTCCCAGGCTTGCCTTCCTTCCAGAATGGAGTCCAGGCCTACCTCTAAGTTATCTGTCTCAGACATTTTATCTTGTTTCTGGATGTGTGCTGATATGGTCATCTGTTTTTACTTTTTGGACATGTTTAGTGTTTAGCTAAATACTTAATTTGGCCTTAATACTTAATTGAGTGTGTGTTTTGGTATTTTTTGTGCTTTTTGATTGCCTCCAGGTAGATGTGATCAGGAGGTGGGCTTCCCTTTTCACTCTTCTTATTGCTTAACTGAGAGTAACTTTCGCAGGTGTTTTCTGCCTCCTTGGTATATGACAGTTGGTATTGGTTCTTGCTTGGATTGTGGGGCTTTATAGCGTGTGATTGTATCTTAACTATATGGCAGCAACTGCTGTCTCTTCTTGGGTAGTGTACGGAGAGAAAGAGCTCCCTAAAGGTAAAAGGGGAAACAAAACCAAAACACAATAGAACTAAAGAAAAAACAAAAATCAAAGGAAACAACAGCAACAGCAAAAAAGCAAAGGAAATAAGAAAAACAAAACAAAAAAACCGACTGGATATTGTAGTCTATAATCGTGGGAAAAGGAGATGAGAGAGAGAAGAAAGTAAAAAAAAAAAGAAGAAAAAAGAAAATAAATCTGTAGCCTAATATGAGTATGACTTTAATGTCCTCTTTCAGCTTCTTGCCTTCAAAGCTGTCTGATAAATTTCAAAATGCCACTGTTTGTTGTTATGCTGTACCTCAGGATTTTAATTTTGGCCTGTTTTGTTTTTAAATTCTCTCCTCACCTCGTTCTGGCCTTTTCCTTATTAATAAATAGTTCAGGGCCGGCTGTGGCTGTTTTAAGCTGTTTGTAGTGTAGTGGTTAGGAATCGGGCACTAAGCCCAAGGCCAGCATCTCGAAACCACCAGCTGTTCTACAGGAGAAAGACTAGGCCTCATGCTCCTGCAAAGATTTACAGCCTTGGAAATCCCACACAGGGTCACTGTGAGCCAGAACCAACTCCCAGGGTCACTACGAGTCGGAGTTGACTTGGTGGTCGCCACCAAACAACAACAAAATGAATCAAACCAGGTATCATTTTATTTATGTATACACACACACACATATATATAAATATATAAGGAGTTCTGGTAGTGTAGTTGTTATGAATTGGACTGTGAACCACAAGATCAGCAGTTCAAAACTACCAGCTGCTCCGCGGGAGAAAGAAGAAGGGACTTTCTGCTCCCGTAAAGATTTGCAGCCTCGAAAACCCTGTACAGGATCGCTATGAGTTGGAACTGACTCGACGGCACTTAACAACAACATATATACATATACATACATACATAGATACATACATATATGTAAAGGAGCTCTGGTAGCGTAGTGGTTATGAATCGGGCTGCGAGCTGCAAGATCAGCAGTTAGAAACTACCAGCTGTTCTGTGTGAGAAAGATGAGGCTTTCTGCTCCCGTAAAGATTTACAGCCTCATGAACCCTGTACAGGGTCGCTATGAGTCGGAACCGACTCCACGGCACATAACAACAACAACAAGTATATGTAAAATCATATATATCATATTTTATATATTTATGTATCTATAGATATATAAATATAAATAAAATGATACCTGGTTTGATGTATTTTGTTGTTGTGTGGTGGCGGCCACCAAGTCAGCTCCGACTCATAGTAACCCTGTGCATAACAGAACCGAACACCTCCTGGTCCTGCCCCATCCTCACAACTGCTGTGGTGTTTGAGGCTATTTCTGGAGCTCTGGTTACGAACTGGGCTGCTAAGCTCAAGGTCGGCAGTTAGAAACTACCAGACGTTCGCGGGAGAAAGATGAGGCTTTATGCTCCTGTAAAGATTTACAGCCTTGGAAACCCTGTACAGGGTCATTATGAATCGGAACTGACTCCACGGTACTTAACAACAACAACATATATA
>NW_006408574.1:8704024-8717704 GCF_000296735.1 Chrysochloris asiatica
TTTATATTTGTTTTTGTTTTTTACATGATAAAATTAGACCAGAACTGGCAATGAAAATTGCTGGGAGATGGAGTCATTCTCAAATAGTTTATCTTAAAGCAATATTACTGTTATTGTTGTTTTTAAATAACGACAACGTTAAGCTGGCTGTGTACATAAATGAAATTTGGGAAAGAAATTTGAGACCAAATTGGGGTACCCACTACAAACTGAATGTGCTCTCTCTCCCTTCAAAAACAAAATGTTGGCAGGCACTATCATCTCCATGAAACCATCCCATGTGGCTGGGACCCCATTTGGGAACAGAAGTTTTTCTTTGTTATGTTAATGCCACCACACAGGTTTGGGTGTGATTAAATCCAACACTTTGGAGAATAAAGAAATGCAGCACAGGTGAAAGTGAAATCATTCTCCAAAGACAAGGGTCACCCCTCCCCACAAGTCAATAGAGCAAGGCTTCCCCTAGATGGCGCTCTGCATTTGGACTTCCAGTCTCCTCAGTGAGGCGTCTGTGCAGTTTCTCTTGTCACAGCACTGACTGAGAGGCTAGGACACTAACGTTCCTTACTAGATGTGTTCTGAAAGGCGGCAGGTTACCTGGACGTTGGCAAAGTCGACACGGTTGAGGTCGTTGAGCATCTGGTTGATTTGAGACGTGTTCTGGAGCACTGCTCGCGCTGCCTGGGCCAGGTGATTGAGAGACGTGTATCTTCGCAGGGTCTGGGCAAAGGCACTTACAGCGGCAACCTGTAAGGGGGTCCAGGGACAGTGGGTGGGCCTCTCCTTCCACGGGGCTCAAGTCTAAGTGTTCCCTCTGACACTGTTTGGTAACGGTGCCCCCTTGTACATTACAGCGCTGAAATCCCTAAACCAAGCGTTGTTTTCCTCTTGGAGGAGAATGACGTCAGGACCAAAACAAACACCCACGTCCTTAGCAATCCGAGTGGAGCATTAATTAAACCCATCTCACAAGTAACCTTACTCACCCACAGCCAGGAGACAATGTTGGGAAGTAGGAAAAAACGTTGGGTTTTTTTCTTTTACACCAACTACGGATTGATAAATGTATTTACTTGGAAAGACAAACTATATAGCTTCCACTTTTTAAATTGGATAAAAAGTGGACTTTTCAGGGCATGGCTGTACAGACTCACTGTTCCCTTTATTTTGGAGAAATGGGCAATTTTGAGGTGGAACAAGAGAGGGCATCACTTTTATTAGCAAACGTATATACTAATCTATTTATCAGAGACAAGCAACTTGAAGCGCTTTTTCGAAATGTGAATTCCTGCAAAAGGGCCATCAAGGAGTCTCCGTTCAATCCTCAAGATTTGCTTCCATCCCTCTCCAGCCTGTGCCCAACAACGCTGACTTGAACGGCCAGCATTAACCACCTCCTTTCCCCCTGGCTTTCAGCTGAGTTTGGGTAATGAAAGGCCCTGGCAGAGATCAGAGGATGCGAAGAAACAGTGGCCAGAACATTTATTCCCCCACGACCTCAGGTCCCTCACTGTTCTGGCAGAACCTGCTCCCCTTCCACAGTTCTGATTGAGGGAGCGAGGTTCCTGCAGTGGTTGCTTAGGACTTCCTGTTGTTAACAGTCTTGGTTTGAACTCTGTTCAGACCTTGGAAAACAGACCTTTCTTCAGCTCTCTTCAATAATCCCCTTTTGGACACACTATTTGTTTCCTGCTGGGACCCCAAATGACCCAGCTTGTGTTGAAAGATGGTAAGGATAACAGAGAAGGGGAAAAAAGAATAAAAGACCAGGCAAATATGGAAATCTCTTGATCTCAAGAGAACTTGCAATATGCACAGTAGCGCCATTGGTTTTAATATACTCACACGAACATACAGGATTGCTTTGAGTCGCTGCAGGTATTTACGCAGCGAGTGACTGATACAAACAATGCTTTGGCTTAAGGAGCATTGTGTTCCTTTAAAAGAACCACAGGATCAGCACTGGACTGCAGACTACACCAGCCACTCCGTGAGAGAAAGATAAGGTTTTCTGCTCTGGCAAAGATTTAAAATGCCTCAGGAAATCCTCTGCAGGGTCCCTATGAGTTGGAACCGACTTGTCGATGCTTAACAACAACAACATTTATATGGGATCACATTGACAAGTGTGACTCTACAGATTAGACATGAAATTTCGGGGGCAGTTAGTTTATGTTCAGTGGGGAGGGACAAGTTGGAAGGGAGGAAGGTGAGAAGGGTCGCACATCCTGGAGAATGCCATCCATCGCAGTCAAGTGTACAGGTCAAGAGGGTTGACCTGGTGACGGTGTTGCTGTACTGTTTTCAGCCATGACAACAAACCAGCGAAGCAAGTGACTGATGAAGCAGCTGGCAAAGCAGCAGAGGGGGTATGTGGAGGCTGGGGGAAAGCTCACACCCCCTCACTGAAGGAGGGTCTTGTACTTTATTCTACATTGCGGTACATGTTAATTGAGCAGCTACTAAGGGCCAGGTGCTGATTGGTACCTTAATTGGTTGGTACATATACGATCTTGTCCAAGTCTGTGAACAACTCTATTAGACACACACTGGGATTTAGAGGAATTAAGCAGCGTGGCAGTGGAGGTATGCGAATTCAGGCATTCAGATCTGACAGCCCCCATCTGAAGCTGGCCCCACTGCTGGCTCTGCCAGTGTCTGAAGGCTTCGCTGACTGAGTGCTCAGCTGTACCTCAGAGGAAGAGGAGGCCAGAAGGCACCCTCCACCAATGTGAAGCAACAGAGCAACTCAGGCTGCAGTGTGAACCCCTCCACTTTGAAGACACTGGGCAGGAGGTGCTTCCAGCCAGCCAAAGGCTTTGTGTGACTGTCATCAGCAGAGAACATCTCCCCTCTGTGAGCTCCCATCAATCTGGTACGCCAGCACCGGCCTTCCAAACAGAACACCCCGTGATGATGGGAACATGCTGCCCACTGCGGTGGCCAGGAGCCACACAGGGCTGTACATAAAACCCAATGCCATCCAGTCGGTTCTGACTCATAGCGACCCTGTATGGGGTTTCCAAGGAGCGGCTGGTGGGCTTGAACTGCCAACCTTGTGGCTAGCAGTCTAGTGCTATTCCTACAGTACCACAACAGGACTCTGCATTAACCATAGTTGTTAAGTCCTGTTGAGTTGGTTCCGACTCATAGCTACCCTGTACAGGGTTTCCGAGGAGCAGCTGGTGGTTTGAAATTGCGGACTTTGCAGTTCACAGTCCAGTGTTGATCCTACAGCACCATATCAGGAGCCCAAAGTTTAAAAATACCCAGAACTCTCCCAATGGTAGTAACTGTTTGAATCTTCTAGGCTGTTCTCAGTGTTGTTAAGTGTCCTTGAGTTGATTCCAACACATAGCAACCCTGTCTAGGGTTTCTGAGGTACACTCATGGATTTGAACCATCAACCTTGTGGTTAGCAGTCCAGTGCTTATCCTGCAGTGCTACACCAGGCTGTTCTTAGACATCTGAAATATGTATTACAGAAGGAATCTCAGAGACACACCACACTCACAATGCTTTTCTAGTTAAAAGCAGCACACAGTTCTACTGATAGTTTTCTTTAGATAGATCTATCAGTTTTTAAAGATTCTATAAATTATAATAACAGTGCTTTACAGGGAGGATATGAAGTTCATAGTTCAGAAAAACTTGCTAAACACAAGAGAAAAGGCAGAGGCATGAAGTGGTACCTTGGTTTGTATCATTCTCTGTGGAATATTGTTCATGGCATTGGAGAGCCAACCTTCAAGGCTTTTTGCAAAATTTCGAATGGCTTGGGTCAAGGCACCTAGATGTTAAAGAACAGAAACAGAATGAAAAAAAGCCGCAAAGAAATTCATCTTTATGCTAGAATAAGGGAAAACACATGTGTATGACATCGGAAACAGCATTGAACTTTCATGACACAGATGGAGCAAACCTGATTTAACATGATTCCTAATTTTAAAGCCATATAAAGAATTCTACTTGGGGGGCTTTTTTTCTTTTTGAAGCTCTTTTATTTCCAGATACTTATTCACAATTGTTGGGCTATGAAAACACTCTAGCAACATATACCAGTTGTGAATATACTAATGGATGATTTATAGGATTTTTGTATCTTAGGCAGAACACGCATTCCATTAACTGTTTTGTGCTCAAAGACTTAAGCATTTTCCTTGTCAAATTGCTCCTCTTGATATTTTCTAGGTTCCTAACCTATTTTCATGTCTTTAGCTAAACAGAAAAAGTCATGAAAGCTTTCTCTTTCTCTAGACATCTATCCACAATAGGGCAGAAGTTGGAGTAGTTATCCACCAAAAAAAGCCACCTCCAAATTACATATATATATATATATATATATATATATATATATATATATATATACACACACACATATATATGTATATATACATACTCATATCCAAAATAGCTCTCCCTGTGGAAAAGCAAGGCAAAAATTTCAAAATAGTCTGACTTGAAGATTTGAGGTCACTCGTCTCCATCTCACTTGGCGGGTACAGAGAAAAGATCAATCTGATAGAAGTGCTATCAGACAACACTAGCCTTAAAAAATCCCTAACAGACAACTCTATTCGGAAGACAATCCCTGCCATAGTCTTCAGCTGTCTGCTAACTCCTGAGAGGCACAGGGCCAGGAGAGCACATGTTTATGGCTGTCATGAGATGCTTTAGACACCTCTGCAGTTATCAGGAATGACTAGCATACTTAGGAGAAAGGGTCTGCCTACTGAGGTTGCCTTACGGAAGCAGAATTCTTCTCTAGTCCTTATTACGGCACTTCATCTGCGCTGTAGGCTCAACCTTGTAGGAGCAGTTTGGGATACGTAACAGGTAATGTTGGAAGCACTCACAGGCTAAACTTAACCTATGTGGGTCCTATTGGAATCTGGAGTCTACTATAGGAAACTGAGGAGTTCCATGATTACCCAAGATCCCCCAAGAATCTTTATGTTAATGATGGGCTTATAGAGTCCTTGGTTTTTCTCTTGGTGCTCAACAGTCTGACCCACTTTTCCACCTATTTTGTTAAAGCTGGATTGGAGACAATTGAGCTTATTCAAATTGTTTGCAATGTAAATACATTTTACTAATCTAATGAATTTAAAAAACAAAACAAAAACAAAAGCAAAAAAAACAAAAAACAAAAAACCCTAAAATTTATTTTGTTAATTACTGAACTGGTTAAATAAGAACCCGAAATAGCCTACATTTTCATTAGCAAACCCACTCACGTGCAGACTGTATGCAATGAGAATCAGCTCTTAGAAATTTCTTGAGTAACAATCTTCTTTTGAAATTTCCAAAATGTCCCACTTTAGCCAAAAAAAAGAAAGAAAGAAAGAAAGAAAGAAAAAAACAGAAAAGAAAGAAAAAAAGACTTTTCTGTGTATTATGTATTAAGACCATGGAGGGCAGGCATGGATGGAAATGCAAAAGAGTGAAAAAAAATTAATAACCCTTTTTGAAATGCAGCAAAATTTTGTTTATTCAAGATCCAATTTGGCTATCTGCATTTTCCATTTTTTCTTCTATAATTCCTACATAATTACTTAATCTGAAAAACCAAAACTCAAGAACCAATAACGGTGGCTTAAAAAAGATCAATTAATCTGAATCAGATAAAGTTGATGTTAAGGAGACGATAAAAATCAAAAGATCTATTCTGTAAATGCACAGTTTTTATCTTTTTGGTGCTGGATGTCATTGTGCGCCACTCTTAATTACGCTCATAACCGTACAGCCGAGTCTTATTACACAATTCTTTACACTTAACATTTAAAAGAAATGTGGTTTTTTTGGATAAGTGTACTTTTGAATATAGTAGTTTCAATCTGACTTTAAATTAGTGTGATGTGCAGACTTTTGGGGACTAAAAAAAGGAATCCCATCTGGACAGAAAATGGTAGAGTAAAGTACTAGTAGCCAAGAAAATAAATTCTTTTTAAACCAAATTCCTTCTCTAGAGGTTCTTATACAGTCAAAATTACCAAGATGGACTGAATACCTGAATGGATGTTTTGGAATTTAAAATCTATTCCCAAGCTGACTTGTCTCAGTGTGTTCCAGATTTAAAAGGTGTGTCATCAGACGATACCTGCTATCTAAAATGATCTTTTCAGAAAATAAAATCATCAACTGTCCCTGGGAGGGTGATACATTAATTCATTAATGCACCGTATCATTCCACAGATGCTATAAAACTAGACTCACGAGAACATTGCTGAAGCTGAGCTGTCTAATGAAGCGACTGACAGACAAATTGACAAAACACACTGGTCTCAAAATCAAAATTTGCAAAAGACAAATTTCAAGTATTTGCAGTACCTGAATTTGCGGGGTTTATGTCACCTAAAATGGAACCACGACTTTAGTTAGGGAGTGGGTGGTGGATTCACAGCTTAAAATCTTGGAAGGCCAACAGAGGGGAGGTAAGAGCTTTGAGAAGGGTTTCATGAGTATTGATGTTGCTGATTTGCCTCAAAAAAAGAAAGAAAGAAAAGAAAAGAAAAAGAAAACATTCCCTGGCATCTTGTCTCTCCTGAGAGAAACTGTATATTGGTGGCAAGATGTCAAAGGTTAATGAGCTGCCTCGTGCAGCTTCCCTCCCAAGTCTCTTGAGATTATTACTCAGTGCATGGGGAGAAGGAGAAACAACCACAACAACAACAACACACAAGGAAAATCAGATTCGGAAACAGAAATCAGTAGAGAATTTACACACTGGCGTTTTCCATGACAACATCACTTTTAATCACTCTTTGGTGAAGAAACTTGGTGTGTGGATAGGGCAGCTGGATGATTTATTTTAGCTATTTTTAAACAATGCTATTATATGTAGATATGTGTCTAAAGAGATCTTTTGAGGTTTGGGGGAACATAAGGAAAGAACTCACACTGTTGTCTCGTATATGAGGGGGCTTCAAACAGCTCATGGGGGGAAATGGAATGAAGCGATCATGGCCATTTTTCCAGCACTTTTTAAAGCCCCCTCATATTTTGACAAAAGACAGTACGGACATACACGAGTGCATCTATCTTTGCCTTTTCTTGCGCTGTGTACTTATGGGGAAAAATTAACACTTGGCGTCTGTGAACTTGAGGGTCCTGGTGGCCAATCGCATAACAAAAAGGACACTTGGAGTCAATCAGTGCCACTGAGGGGGGACACTCTATCCTTATTCCTTTAAAAGCTAAGGTCAGTATGATGTGGGTGTAAACTGGTTGCGACCGTCCCTAACACTGGAATCCTTAGTCGCATTTATATTCACACTCGCAGAACACAGCTTTATTTGCTACAAGGTGGTTTTTAAAACACCATCACTTTAAAAAGTAATGGAACCCATCCAGATAATTCCTGTTTGCTTCCTGATGGGAAAACAACACTGGCATAGTTCTAGAGTTGTTTTTTTCACGTGTTTCTCTCTCTCTGTCTCTCTCAAAATGCCAGCTAACCATTACTGTTCATGGACATTGCATTTGTAGTTTCTCAACATGATGCAGGTGGCAAAGTCAATGCTTTTATAAGGCAATTCAACTTCACTGGCAACCAAGATCAACTCATTTCCAATCGAAAGGAAACACAGAAGGGGCTGGCCTAGCAATTACAGATATATATACATAGATATGTATACATACATATATATATATATATTGGGGGGGGGGCTTTAAGAAAGGGACTAAGACCTGAGTAAATCTGATGAACTTTTACATCACTGAGGCTGTTGTATCAAAAAAGACTGGCTTTCTTATCAAAAAGAAAAGGCAAGATTGGAAAACAGATACATTTTTCCCTCCCCATGTTTTCAGACAGTTTTGCTCAAGGTAGTTTTTTTTGTTTGTTTGTTTTTTGTTTTTCCTGTGACACTTTTCGTTGCATGGTTCGTCTTGGCAAACCTACATGAGATCAGAAATCACTTCCCAACCTTCCTGCGTAGAATGTATGAGAACAAGATACATTTCCCTCCCCTTTATTAGACCGTTTTTGCTCAAGGTGGTTTTTTTGCCTTTTTTTTTTTTTTTCTTTTTCTTTTTTGTGACACTCTGGGTTGCATGGTTCGTCTTTGGCAAACCTACATGAGACCAGAGATCACTTCCCAACCTTCCTGGGTGGAATGTATGAGAACAAACGTATCCGTACTCGTCTGCATTTAACTTACTAGGAATGGGTCTAAGGACGTCGGGGATGAGAATCTCCACGAGAGCCTGGTACATTCCATGATCACAGTTACACATCCATTTCAGGACAGACTCATGTTTGCACAGACTTATCAGCTTTGCTTTCGGTAGTCGACTTTCTATTTCACTCAGATTGCTGGTGTGAATAAATGTAGCAAATGAATAGATGGCAAATGAGGATAAAAAAAAAGAAAATGGACTTTAAAAAAAAAAAAAAAAGAGTTTTTAGTTCATCAAATATTAACTGAGGTTAGAACGATACCACCACGGCACTGGTGCCGTGCGCTCGGTTGGATCTATATCTATATATAAATATATATATAAATATCAGAGGAAACACTCCCAACAGAGGGACCTGTGCACATTAATACTCCGACGGGATGAAAGGCAGAGATGACACTCATTCCATGAGTATGAAGCAGCTGTACCGTGCTCCCCCCAAGCAATAAAGATGGGAGCTACGTACACACGCTGAAACCTCGGGGAGGGGGCGGGGGGATCGTGTCTAGGATGGCCAGAGCATCGGTCTACTCGCTCAACGTTATCTGGTTCACAACTGGTATACATATCTCTACTGTAAGTGCGTGGACATCGAGTGGGCCATGAGGATGGACCGGGGCAGCATGTGGGCTCTGACCTGGACTCCGTCATGGCAGTGCCGTCAGCTGGAGTGGAAGGAGAGTAACGCCAGAATGTTTGCCACAGTTTTTCTATCAGGCTGAACTGAAGATTCACAACAACGTCCAAGATTGCCTGGAAGACAAAAGCGCATCGGTGTGATCTTGTGGTGTGGTCACCTGGTGTGACCTTGTGGTTTTACTTGGGGGGGGGAGGGGGCTGTGTGGAGACAGCATCAGATGTCTCTGGTGACACAAACTGAACCCTGGTGACACATTGGTAAGGACGCTCAGCTGCTAACCCAAAGGAGATATGTGGATATATATATGTTGTTCAGTGCTGTCCAGTCAGTCCTGCATAGGGTTTCCAAGGAGTAGCTGGTGAGCTTGAACTGCCAACCTTGCAGTTCAAATGACTTTGCAGTCTGGCGCATTAACCCACAGTGCCATACCAGGACTCCACATACACATATTATATTATATATTATATATGTTAAGGAGTCCTGGTGTTGTTGTTAAGTGTCGTTGAGTCCGTTCTGACCCATAGTGATTCTGTATAGGGTTTCCGAGGAATGGCTGATGAGCTTGAACTGCCAACCTTGCATTTTATTTATATACACACAGGGTTAACAAAAGATTAAATGCACCGTGTCATTTCACAGATGCTGTAAAACTATACATATGGCAAAGGTCGCCTTTGGGTTTATGATTTAACATGGTGACTATTGAGTTAGATTTTGTCTGCAGAAGCTAAGAAAACATAGAAATTTGTTGAGTGGGCATGGGGGCACAAAGAAGAGAAACAAAACGAAGAACTTCTGAAAGATGTAAACAAGTAACTTGTGTTCCACTCTTGACAACCTCTCTTTTTTCACCTCTCTCTTCTCCTCCCTTTCCACGCTTTCTTCCTGTCATACTTTTTTCTTGTTCCTTTACCTACTGGGTCCTTCTGCCTCCTCTCCTTCACCTGACAATTCCTGCCATTCCTCAGCACTTGCACCCCAATGCCTACAGCCTGGCCATCCACAAGGACACACAGGAAAGGTGGGGAGGGGTGTGTGTGGTAGATGGAGTTTGGGCTGCCTTCTGGCTCAGGCTAAGACAGCTTCTCCGTCGCCTGGAGTCAGACTGATCCACAGAGGAGACACCCCTCTCAGTAACAAGGGCACTGTAAGCGCCTCTCTTTGGTTGTGATAAGTCTCCCAGACCGCCATCTTGTGTCCTCAGGTACCCTCTAGAGAGGTGCTTTAAGACGACCCTCTTTCTTAGCCCTGAGACCCCACCTCTTCTTCCCCGGGTTTTGAACTCCTAGAAACATTTTCCAGGAGCCCTGGTGGCACAGTGGTGGAAACGCTCAGCTGCTAACAGGTGAGGGACAGTGACTTGCAGGAGAAAGATGTGGCTGTCCACTTCCTTGAACATTTACAGCCTTGGAAACTCTATGGGGCAGCTCAACTCTGACCTTCAGGGTCGCTGTGAGCTGGCATCGATTTGACAGGAATGGAGGCACGAACTACTTTCTAGTTGCAGCAAGGGGGTGGTAGTTTTGATGATGCTAAAAATCTGCCACGTTCCCCATTAACGTTTGACGATCACATTTAATTTTACCTTCCATCCCAATTAGCTTCTAAATTAGCCTAAGGAGGGAAGTGGGCATAAAGCCAGAAAGGGGCTTGTGTTTGTGCAAAGAACACACGATTCTCTGATGAATTCTGAGCATCAAAGACAGAGGGAGCTCATATAATGTGTTTTGCTGTAGTCAACATGGAGGGTGGGAGGCAGCGAAGGCAGCCCTACAAGCACTGCACAGTGTGCCCAAGGGTGAGAGTCCACAGTGGGCAGCCCAGAGGACCATCTGAGATACAATGATTGTGAAGGTTTTAGACAAACAGTGCAAAGAACGCAACCCGTCCCTCTTAGTACCCTAGAGTCCTATCTGTGTGGACCTGACCCTGTGGTCAGTATAGAGCATTACGGGTGCCTTATGCAAAACCACCCTGAGACCAACTGTAAGAGTCCACAAAATCTACTTGGGGACACCTTCTGGGAACTAAGAGAAAAGGAGTCCTGATGTGCTACTGTAGGATAAGCCAAGGTCAGTGGTTCAAACTCAGCAGTCACTCCTCAGAAACTTTATACAGGGTCACTGTGAGCCACCCCAGGGGAAATGGTACCCATCCCTGGAAGGTGAACGTGGAAAGAAAGGGATACGGAATGCACTCCTCAGTCTTGAATGTCAGTCACAATTGAAATGCAAACAATTGCCCTGAAAAGAAAGGGCTCATTGCCCACTGCTGTGGAGTCCACTTTGATGTGCGGGGACTTGTATAGACTGAACAGAGTGGAACTGTATCACAGACTTTCTGAGACTGCAGATCTTTGAGGGAACAGACTGCCTTATCTTTCTCCCATGGAGCGATTGGTGGGCTTGAACTTCTAGCCTTGTGGTTAGTAACAAAATGCACAGCTCACTGTACCAAAAATGGGCTTATAATAAAAAAAATTAAAAATTAAAAAACAAAACATCCCACTGCCATCAAGTCTGTTCTGACTCTCAGCAACCAGACACAGGATTTCCCAGACTGTCAATCTTTACGGGAGCCGACAGCTTCTTCTTTCTCCTGCAGAGCCACTGGTGGGTTTGAACCGCCGACCTCATAGCTAGCAGTCTAGTGCCTGCCCCACAGCATCACCAGGGTTCCTTTATAGATGTCCTTTATTCCAGGCAACAAGCCCAAAACCTTCTCACTGGGCAAATGCCTACAGTTGCTTTCTTGACTGTAGGGGAGGCATGTTTCAGGAGAAGCCTCTCAAAGTGTGAGGCACTAGTCACCTGGCACCTCAGAGCCCCGTCCGGGTGACTGCTGCTAGCAAACTGTACGTGTCAAAAGGAAGATCCGCATTCCCAGCCACTAGGGCAGAAACCCGTACTTGTTCTTTAGCAGAAGACAGATAATGATTCTTATAAAATACATTTGAGAAACAAACTGAAAATCCCAAGTAAAAGCCCACCTACTACACTATACATATATGTGTATAGAAAGGCATGCCCAAGAAAATACAAGCACATGTTTAGCATATATATATATGCCTTAAACATGTCCAAAACCTCAAGGGTCTTAGGAACACAGTCTCATAGGACAACTCGGTCAACTGACAGAGGATATTCCATGAAGATAATGGTCCACATCTTAGTTTGGTGAGCAGCATTATTGGTCTCTATGTGGGTAGAGGAGTCCTGGTGTGGCACTGTGGGTTATGCGCTGGACTGCACAGTCACTTTGAACCAGAATGTCAGCAGTTCAAGCTCACAAACAGGGTTGTTATGGGTTGGAACCGACTCGATGGCACTTAACAACAACAACAACATGGACAGCAAAACCAAAGGATGGCAATCAAAAGATCAAAGAAGAGACCAGTCCATTGGACGAACTGCCCACCTGAATTACAACTTTTTCAAACCTGAGACCAGAGCTAGGTGTGTCTGGCTACCAGTACCAACCATTCTGACCAGGGACACAAAAGGAGGTCCTGGATAGAATGAAGACAAATGTGCAAAACAGATCAAATTCCTTAGAAAGGGCTGACTGATCTGACTGAAAGGGATTCGAGGAGCCCCTGAGACTCTCACCGTAAGATAATGTCTGAATATGACGCTGGGCTACCCTTCAGCCAAATACTAGATAGACTTATGACATCAACTGTCTCACAGTGAGTAATGTGCTCCCTCCATGCCCGAGGTGAGACCAAACAGCATTCACCTCGGAGCAGAGAGGAGAAGGGAAGGGAACCTAGAGCAGTGGAAACAGAGCAAACAGAATGGAACGAATGAGAATGCTGCACCTTTGTGAACGCTGTAACCAACGTCACAGAATGACTGGCCTAGCAATTGTTAAAGGGGAACCGAATTTGCTGTGTACATTTTCACCTAAAACCCAATAAAATATTATTTTTCAAAACTGTATAGGGTTCCTACCAGAATCCTGTGAAATGCAGGTGAAAATGCAAATTGGTGTGGCCATGGTGTAAAACTGTTTGGCGATTGTTCAAAAGTGACCCCGCGAATGGCCATAGGATCCAGCAGTCCTATTCCTAGGTGCACATTCAAGAGCGATGACAGCAGGGTCTTAGACAGATACCTGAACATCAATGGCCACTGCAGCATGGTTCACAGTGGCCAAAAGGTGGAGTCAACCCAAGTGGAAATCAACAGATGAATGGATAGACAAAGAAAATGTAGCATGTGCTTAAAATGGACCATTATTCAGCCAGAAAGAGAAACAAAATTCTAATATATACTACAACAGATGAACCTTGAAAGCGCTGGGCAAATTAAACAAGTTAGATTCAAAAGGACAAGCATTCCATGACCCCACATATATAAAGTATCGAGAATAGGCAAATGCATACAGACCAGAGTTTGTTGGTGGTTACCAGGGGTGAGGGCACGAGTAGATGGGAGTTATTGCTGAAGGGGAACTGAGTTTCTGTTTGTTGTTGTTAAGTGCTGTCGAGTCAGTTCTGACTCTTAGCAATCCAGTATAGGGCTCCCGTGGAATGGCTGGTGGATTTGAACCGTCGACTTTACAGTTAGCAGTCCAGTGCTTATTCTATAGCTTATCCTCTATCAGGGGAATGTAGCACTTCTGGAAATGGATTATGGTAAAAATGGTTAATGCCAGTGAATTACAAGCTACAATACGGTTACAAAAGCCAATCTTCTGGTATATGAGGGGGCTAGTGTAGTGGTTACGAATCGGGCCGCGAACCTTAAGGTCAGCGGTTCGAAACTACCAGCCGCTCCGTGGGAGAAAGATGAGGCTTTCTACTCCCGTAAGGATTTACACCCTCGGAAACCCTGTACAGGGTCGCTATGGGTTGG
>NW_006408574.1:8717899-8747778 GCF_000296735.1 Chrysochloris asiatica
TATTTATTTATATTTATATAGACAGGGCGTAATGTGAAATGAAATGAAATAATGTAAGCCACAGGTTTAAGTGCATCTCTGGTCAATATCACTCAAAACAAATAACTGCAAGTAAGTCCTCTGAAAAGGACAATCACATCCACTTCATTTATAAGAGCATCTTATGAATACATAAAACATTTGATCATCTGTCTACCCACTTACAAATACATTTTGGACTAGAATTTCTAACAAACCTAAGGAGAAAGGACCCACATCGTGCAGGCTTTGTGCAAACAGGTATTCACAAGACGACTAGACCCAAGATTGTGGCACCTGCACTTGGAGAAGTCAGTCTTGTGTGCACCAGAGATGGCTATGTCATTCCCACAAGCACACATTCACATTCAGGTCTGACTCTCACCCTAGAGACTCTTTTTACCCCTGCAAACCTGTTATGGTAATGAAAAGTTTGTGACCCTGAGGACAGTCTAATCTCATTGGGGAAGTCTGTCACGGTGCATTCCTTCTCAAAGTCAACCATCTCGCTTCCAATGATATGAGCCAGCTGTATCGGTTCACAGAGAGATAGGTCTGCTATAACGTGAAGACTCAGCTTAGGGGGTATGACCACAGCTGATCACATAGGATAGTAGGTATAGAAAAAATTTATTGGGGAGAGGGGGTATGTGAGGACCACCCAGACACGCCAATATTGGCAAAAACATAGAGAACTGGGTACCATGTGGCTTACATTATTTTAAAAAAAGAAGACGGATTTGGGTCGAGAAAAATGTTTGGCATGTTGTTGTTAGGTGCCATCGAGTTGGTACTGACCCATAGTGACCTTATGCACAGCAGAATAAAACACTGCCCGATCCTGGGCCAACCTCACTACTGTTGCCACACTTGAGTCCATTGATGCTGCCACTTGGCCAATCCATCTCACTGGGGGTCTTCCTCTTTTTCTCTGACCCTCCACCTTATCAAACATGATATCCTTCTCCAGTGATTGGTCCCTCCTGACAATACATCTGAAGTATGAGAGACGAAGTTTGGCTATCTTGGCCTCCAAGGAGCACTCTGCCTGCACTTCTTCCAAAACTGATCTATTGGTTCTTTTGGCAGCCCATGGCACTTTCAATAGTCTCCTCCAACACTATAACTCAAATGCATCAATTCTTCTATGGTCTTCATTATTCATGTCCAGCTTTCGCATCCATATGAGGTTATTGAAAATACCATGGCTTGGGTCAGGCACACCTTAGTCCATGGCAATGTTAATAAGGACAGAATTTGCCCTCGGTTGTTAATAACCTAGCATCTTTGGTAAATGCTCACTCAATCAGGCCCTTCTCATTGCTGCGGTGGGAAGCAAGGCATGAATGGTGTGAGAGCTTTGACTCCTCGCTGCACTGTCAGCAGGCGGGACAACTGCCCTTGAACTACAGAGGAGTTTCTTTAACTCCCAAGTAGATCGCCAATGTCCCTCGAATAAGACTACTTACGTTATAAACAGAATCCTCTTTTGAGAGGAGAGGCACTTAAGAAAGCTCTTATTGCAACTCATTCTTACCCCCTTCTAACAGTTGAGCAGGGAGTGTGGTAGCTCTGTACAATAAGCACTGAGCTCAGAACCACAAGGTCAGCGGTTCAAGCCTGCCAGCCGCTCTGTGGGAGAAAGATGAGGCTTTCTGTTCCCGCACAGATATAAAGCCCCGGAAATCCTATATGGGATCACCATGAGTTGTAAACGACTCGACAGCCCTTAACAACAACAACAACAACAACAACAACAACAACAACCAGGTGTGCAAAGCACCCTGGTGATGCAACAGTCAAGTGCTCAGCTGTTAACCTAAAGGTCGACGGTTCAAACCCATGCAGCCACTCGGCAGGAAAAAGAGCTGATGTTCCGCTTCTATAAGGATTACAGCCAGGAAACCTCTCTCGGGCAGTTCTCTGTTACGTGGGATTGTGATGAGTCAGAATCGCGAAGGCGTCCAGGTGAGTTGCAGGTGCACTCAGGTGCTGGAGTGGAGGTTCACCTCTGGAGACATCACAGCCAGCTCTGCTGGGGGACAGTTGGAGTACACCAGAGAAAGCTTGTAGCTAGGAGAGAGAACTGCCCCACAGGGCTCCCTAGGCTGTCCTGTTTATGGGAGCACATTGCCAAGGCTTGTCTCCCATGGGACTGCGGGGGGAGGGGGGGTTAGGAGCAGAGACTTTTTGGCTCGCAGCCAGGAAGTTAACCATTGTGCCACCAGGGTTCCAGAGAAACCTTGATGAGTCACCAAAGCAAAACGAGCGCCTCGATCATCCCGCAGAGGAATACTAGAGAGTTTTGTGAAACCGTTCTAGAAATTCGTTTTTAATAGACACACAGGATTCTGGTGTGACAGGCCAGAGGTAAAAAGGGGATCTTGAAAAGTGGTACCTCTCACCCTGAGTCCCCGTCACCCAGTGTCCTGCACAGAGGCAAGCCAGCACTGTGGACATCTCCCTGTCTCTCATACTGGAGAGATGTGGACACGTGCAAGTACCTTCTCACACTAGGCGTCGACTGTGGTGCACACGGGGTGGCCTCTGGCTTTTTTGTCCAAGATGAAGCCCCAGAGACTGTTTGGCATTCATACGCTGAAATTAGCCTGTTCTTGGTGGTGGTTCCATAGTGCCCCATTCTAAAAAAGCGTACCAGCATTTCTTTATTCAATCCCCCCACTGATATAAGTGTCCTAACCAACTGCTTGTTAGAACTAAGCATCCGAGTCCTTGCAGTCCTCACTCTTCACCTGAATGTACCTGCAGGTACATGTGAAACAGCTAAAAGGAGAGACTCAGAAGAGAGAACGTCTGGTGAGGTGGAGGGGCAGCAGAAAAGAGGGAGACCCCCAACAAGATGGGCTGGCACCGCAGCAATGGGCACAAGCGTAACAATTGTGTGGATGCCACAAGATCGGGCAGGGTTTTGTTCTCTTGTGCTGTGAGTTGAAACCAACTTGACGGCATTTAACAACAATAACAAAGCATAGGGAGAGTAAAATCAGCTCTCTAATTTCCTGTATCTCTCACCTCTCCACACTGAGACAAGAAAGAAGGAAGACCGATCTGTTCCTGCTCAAAGCAATGAGAAGCAGAAGTACCTTCCTTTGGGAAGCAGCTTAGTGGGTGTGTTTTTGGCCAAAATTAGCGTGTGTCTGGCCCGTGTTTGAAAAGGCTTACCTCACAGTGTTCTCGGTAGAGGCTTTGCAGTGACTTAATGTCCTCAAACGTCGTACCCTCTGGCAGAGAAGAGATTTCAACTTCTCCAAACTCCGGGAGTGCTCGAGATGCATCTGTTACCATGACAACACAACAGAAAAAAGCGATGGTGGATGGTGCCAATTACAGACTAATGAGGGGAAATTTAAGAAGACTAAAAAAGGAAAAAGAAAATTAAAGGTCAGCGGTCCAGAGAGCAAAGGCTTTTCATATTAGTATTTTGCAAGAAAAGCTTAGCAGCAGCAGCAGCACAAAAGATTCCCCTCACTAGATCGGCAGTTTATCCAGACGACTCAAGTAGAGGGAACATTCCTACAAAGAGCTGGAGACACTGAACTGTCACTACAATTGTACTGTAAGCAGGGTATCACAGCGTCTCTCAAAGTGGGGAGAATCGTGTTAGAAGAAAACTCTCTCGAGCATGCTGGTATCAACTTTTAGTTATTGCATTATTCGGTTTCTTTCTTACAAATGGAAAAAGAAAAACACACACAACAAACAAATTCATAAATAAATCTACTGTTAAACTTATTGTATCCATACCTCTTACGTAACCATAAACCAAAAGAGATACAAAGAAATATCACGAAAGCTACAAAGGTAACATTAAACTTAACATTCATTTGAGGTGATGGATGATGTTGCGTTCTGAAACGAGACTTCTCTTGCTACATAAATTCAGTATTGGCTGCTGCAAGACAAGATCTTTGGGTTTTGACAGGCTTATACCAACACATGCTGTTTGGTGGCTGTTTCCCCCCATTACTCTTTCCCCTTCATGGGACACAAAGCACTGGGACAGCACTTGGTGTTCCCAAGGGGCAAATTACATGAAGGGTCTCACTGCTCTTTCCGCATTGGCTCTGGATAGTTATCGTGATACACTTTGGTGCTTCCTGGATCATGCATTGCAACACACACACAAGGCAACTCAAGTTACAGAGTAGTATTCAGTTCCAGTCTAGGTAATACAGAATATGTTTCTGTCTTTTTACGGTTATCATTAGAAATAAAAACTCACAACAAGAAGAAGAAATAGACAAAATTCTTGTTGAGAGCTCAAGGTTCCCCAAGAATACATCTGAGGATTCTATATGGGGAAATACCACCGCAGTGTTTCCAACTCCAGAGCTACTGCTAGCTGAGGGTCCATTTTTGTTGTCTTGGTCAGAAATGCACACAGATGCATGAACACACACGCACTGCACTCGCGGATCGTTTCCACTTCTCTTGATGTGATGCACAGAAAGTAGGCATGCCGGTGTCTCAAGAGGAGTAGCCAGGGTAAAGTGTCATTTTTGCACCGTTGGCATTGGCAGGAACATGTGGGAATGTTCAAGTTCCACTGCCTAACTCTTTCCATGACACGTACACCAGCTACAGAAATGGCACAATTATAAGGACTGTGACTGAGTTAAAAGAGTGCATTGCGTCTGAAAAGTTTTAACCATGCTTTTTTTGTTTATTTTTGTTTTCTACTCTGAGGTGGTGTGCATAGACTCCTTCACACACAGAGAAGCGTCATTCATTTTGGCATCTGGAGTTACTGCTGAAAAGAAACACAATACGATCCTTGATCACAGAAGCCCAGTGAAAACACATTCTGGAAAATAATGGTAGTGCCATGAACACTATGTCTTTAATACGTATGCAGTTAAAAATGCTAAGTGGCTCAAGTTGAAACATTTGAAGATAATAATAATAAAACGCTAGCTAACATGAGAGAGTAAGCAAGAACTAAAAAGATCGCTGGAGACTGCAAGGTTTCAGCGCATGCAATGTGTTTTATTTTGTTTTCCTACGTAATGAACATTTGTAACAGACACAGCACTAGGAAAGAAGACTGTCCTTGTTCTTTGGTTTTTTGAGAACCCTAATAGCAACTAATACGCATCACACCTTAACATACCTAAAAACTGTTGATGATGCTGGCCTTGGGCAATTACAGTTTGCTCAACAGATGTACCTGTCTGTTGGCCACTTCCTGTGAAACCATCTGCAACCCCATCCACTTTCTGCATAGGCTTGTACCTAAAAATATTAGATGGGAAAAAACACACCAAATTATTCCTTGCTGGGTTGTTTTTTTAATTTAATTTAATTTCTTTGCACTACCCAACCTCTCCCACGCCATTCAACTTTATACTATCTTCTTTCATGTCTCAAGAGAGTCGAAGGATTGTTCTTGGTTTGTATTCTTCATTAGACAGCCTCCTAACATTTAAATGGAGACATTTTTTAAAAAATCCAGAAATCAATGTTAAGAATGCAAACTGGAGAAAGTAGGTCTTTGGGCAGCAGTGGCATAGATGTCCTCGGAAATGGTTTTAACACACAGCTTAGGTGTTATTTCTGAATGGTTAATGTGTCAAGGAAAGAATATTTTAAATCAACTGAAATTATCATCTGAATGGGCTAACATGTAGGAGCTGGGGTCTGAGAACCGCGGAGGCAATACTTTCTATTAGTTAATATCACACAAGTCTGACTTCACCTACATCGACCACTCTGTTTCCCTGCCCACCTAAGATCTCTTGTGCGTCTCAACTTACTCATTTTCATGGACTCTTACCACCTGGAAATACAAAGACTGTAAGCACTGGCTTGTAGCAGAATCCATGCCACGATCCACCTATACATCTAATTTATTATGAACATCAAATGCAAACAAAAGCACAGGGTCATGGTCAGCACGAGTTAGGTAATTATTTCAGGTCCTGGTCATATAAATGCCCATCTATCTCAGACTGCCAAGGCGCGAAGATGGAGAACTAGCTTTTAGCACCGTGGGCAAGGAAGGATGGATGACTGTTTGGCAGAAGGATCCCACAATGTCTGAAGTTATGCAGACAGCAAGTACGAAATGAGACACAACTACCGTTATCTTCTCTTGCTAAGAAGCAATGTATTTATTTTGCCTTCATTTCAGCAATTTAGAAGTATCAGAAAAGAAGGAGAAAGTTCAGATGTACAGGAAGTTTATCACCCAGACATATCGCCATGCACATTATGGTGTATATCCTTCCATTCCCACCACCCCACCCCAATTTCAAACTCTATTATAAACAAAACAGCCTAACACATTCACCATCCATCTCTTCGCTCTAACAGCTTGGGGTGTACTGCTCAGGTGACATCATTGTAACTGTGTCTCTAACACATGGATGGACACAGGCAAAGACACATGTCCTCTGATAATGGGACATCACCTGGACAGACTTAGAGACATCACAAAAACGTATGCTCGGTGGCCACAGGAAATGAACATTCAGTTGTGAATTGTAACAAGTTTGACTTAGATCAAGAAAACTGCCAAGAAAATGGCAAAGCTCCTCATGATGACATTTACAATGATTTCTTACGGAACACTAGCTCCCAAACTATGAAAAGCAGAGACCAGGAAGAGGGTAAACAGAGTAAAATGAAGAGGTAGCATATGACCAAGAGCCAAGGATCCTGAAGGAAGAAGTCCAAGGTGTACTGAAAGCATTGGCAAAGAACAAGGCTTCGGGAATAGATGCAATACCAACTGAAATCCTTCAACAAACTAATGTGGCAATAGAGGCACTCACTCATCTATGCCAAGAAATTTGGAAGACAACTTCCTGGCCAACTGATTGGAAGAGATCCGTATGTGTGCTCAAAGAGAGGTACCCAATGGAATGCAGAAATCATTGGGCAATATCATTAATATCTCATGAAAGTAAAATTTTGCTAAAGAGAATTAAAAAACAGCTGAAACCGTATATTCACAGAGAACTACCAGAGGCTCAAGTTAGATTCAGACAAGGACATGAAATGAGGGTTATCACTGCTGATGTCAAATAGATCTTGGCTGAAAACAGAGAATACCAGAAAGATGTTTGCCTGTGCTTTATTGACAGGCAAAGGCTTTTGATTGTCTGAACCATGGCAAGCTATGGACAGCATTGCAGAGAATGAGTATTCCAAAACAGTAACCGTGCTCATGAGGAAGTTGTGCCAACAGACCAAGGGAACACTGAATAGTTTAAAATTAGGAAAGGTGTGTACCAGGGTGGTATTCTTTCACCATATTTATTCAATTTGTATGATGAGCATATAATCTGAGAAGCTGGATTATATGAAGAACAACACGGCATCAGGATTCGGGGAAGATTTATTAACAACCTGTGATATACAGATGATAAAATCTTGTTTGCTGAAAGCAAAGAAGACTTAAATACTGATGAAGATCAAAGACCACAGCCTCTGGCATGACTTGCATCTCAATGTAAAGAAAATAAAAATCCTCAACACTGGACCAATAAACAGTATCCATATAAGTGGAGAAAAGATGGAAGTTGTCAAAGAGTTCATTGTGCTCAGACCAACCATCAACACTCATGGAAGCAGCAATCAAGAAATCAAACAACATATCGCATTAGGCAAATCTGTTGTGCAAGAAATCTTTAAAGTGTTCATGAGCAAAGACGTCAGTTTGAGGAGTAAGGGGCAACTGACCCAAGTCATGGTATTTTCAACAACCTCATATGCATGTGAAAATTGGACAGTGAATAAGGAAGTTTGCAGAAAAATGGGTGCATTTGAGTTATGGTGTTGGAGGAGAATATTATAAGTACCATGGACTGCCAAAAGAACAAATAAATCTGTGTTCCTTAGAAGCCAGGATGAGAAGACTTCGGCTCTCATACTTTGGACCTATTATCAGGAGTGACCAGTCCCTGGAGAAGGACATTATGGTTGGAGAAAAACAGGAAGACTTTCCCTTCCCCCGCACCCCCCAGAGAGATGGACTGGCTCAGTGATAGTAGTAATGGGCTCAAATATAGTAACAATTTTGAGGTTGATGCAGGCCCGGGCAGTTTCATGAAATTGCTATGAGTTGGTATTGACTCAATCATACCTAACAACAATTTTTTAAGGATATAAAAGAACTAAAATCTCTTTAAATGAACAGGGAAGCCATCTAGAAAGTACTTTTCAATTAGGGTTTGACAAAAACAAAAACAAACAAACAAACAAAAACACACAAATCAACAATAACAACAACAAAACACCTAAAAAAGCATCACCGTTAATAAGCCAGAAGTTCCACTAATGAAAAACCACACACCTGTCTTTGTTTTCCCCTCCTTCACACACCATCTTACAGAAGCAAGGGGGCTTTGGGAAGTGAAGACTTTGTATGCGACTGAGGGAAAGCAGAGGCTGCCTAACCCCTGTCCGACAAGGCTGCAGGATTTGACCCTCACTTCATTTAGGGGTGCTTCTTGTCCACACTGATTCATCCAGTTTCCACTGGATTTGGGTTTCCCTTTTTTTTCTGCTATGGCATTTCCTATCACATATCAAAGCATACATGTTTCTATAAATCCAGGGAGCTTGGGAGTCCCAGAGTTCAAGCAGAAGTGGCTAAAGGAAGGTGAACTTTCAGACCATGGAGTAGAGAAAATACACAGAAACTGCTCTAGAGCGCAAGACAGGACGCTTTAATCTGGAACAGGAAGTGAAGCTCAGCTAGGTTTTTTCATGCTCCCTTTATCCTACACAGCGCCTAGTGCACTATGGGTGCTGGAGAGATATGCACAGCAAGAGGAGACAGCTCAGAAAATGATGACACAAATCCCCATCAGGCTGCAAGTTTTTAGAGCATGGATATGCTTACTTGTCTGTGGCGCTTCAAAAGATTCAGAAAGCCTGCAAGCAAAGCTATCTAATTCCTTAGGATGATGGCGTCACTAATAGAATTGTAGACAGCGAAAGTTCTTAAGTGAGAGAGATATTTCTAGTCAGCACTTACAGTCATGATGAATGGCAATCAGTGGATGAGTGTACTTAACAACCAGGAAGAAAGACCTGGCAATGTGTACTTCCAACAAGCAGCCATTGAAAACTGTGGATCACAACAGTCTGAACTGTCACCAATCAAGGAAATGGTGCCGGCCTGGGCACATCCTCATCTCATGTGCCTGAGGACCCTGTGAGTCGGGGGCCAACTAAATAGCTTTACAGTGAGCAACAATATTGATATTGAGTGGGAAGCATAGATCCCTTCAGCTCAATGTTGGAGAAGTACATCCAGAACATAAGTGAAAAGGCATTAAAAAAAAACAAAACAAATGTATTGTGAACATCAGTCACCATGACTCTGAGACCAGAAGAACTAGATGGTGCCTGGCTGTTACTACCAACTGCCCTGAAAGGGATCACATTAGAGGGTCCCAGATAGAGTGGGGGAAAATGTGGAACAAAACTCAAAGTTACTAAAAAAGACAACAGTTACTAGTCAGAAAGAGATGGGAGAAACCTGAGATTATAGCCCACGATCACCCTTCTGGTCTGGAACAGGATGCACCCTCTGGGTCCAATTTTCAGTCAGAGCAGTAGACAGATACATAGCAGGGTAGGGATTAGGGGTGACAACATTAGTAAGGTAAGCTCACCATGGAATGCTCAAACATTCAAAATCCAAAGGGCAACATTTACTCAAGGACAGGTTGAGAAGGGATGGGAAGGAGGGTAGAATGGAAATAGGAACCACAGGGAGAACGTGGGATGATTGTTGTTGCAGGGAGGGGATTGTAATCACTGTGATGAAACAAAGTGTGTGATGTGTTGAGTGTAAAACCGATAATCTCTGTAAGCCTTCACTCATTTCACAATAAACAGTTTTTATTTTAAAAAATTATGCCATTGAGTTTTTATTTTATTTTTTTCAATAACTTACCTATCTTTCAATGAATGGGTGAGTGAATGAATGCCCGGGGTAATTTACTTCATTTTACTATTTTGTCCATTGATGTTTATATACATCAAAACAATCCAACAATCACTTACAGAGCAAGTCTATGTGTAAATTACCGTAGTTGTGTGGTTTTGAAAGGGTTTATATTAAGTACACATTTCCCAAGATACTTTTTATGTTCTATTGACTTACAGGATAATCCAACATTATCTTCAACTGTGGGTGAGCTGTAAGTAGCCTGGTGTTTAGTACGAAAACCTTGTACATTCCTCGCTCCTCTACTCGACTCTCGCCATAAAATATTCACCATAAATGAATATTTAAAACAACAGTGGAGCTTTCTATTTAAAAAAACAACAGAGCTTTCTATTAAAAAAAATGACAACATAAAGCACTTTGTTGAATCCATATAAAACTCTTTCATAATTAAGGTTTCTTCTCCCTTTCTCCTCATTTAATTTACAAATTCAGTATTTTTAAACTACGTTTCCTTGCGGTAGATTCTTAGCACTCTGGAGTTGTGTGTACGCCAAGAAAGACCTGTTCTGCATCGAAGGAAGAAACAGCACTTGATTTCAAAATTAGTAAGAGGCAAATGATAATTTTAACAGCTTGCAACTCCATGGGCAATCAAAGCTAAAGTTGTTAATGATTAAGAAATCAAAGACGCTCTAATGCTTTAATAGCTGAGTGTATGCATGAAACCTGTCACGAACACAGAAAACATGGGAAATTATTAGGAATCTTCCCCCATGGGGTTAGTCATAGCTATTATTTAGGGCTTGGACATTTGTAACTCTACTGTAAAAGTAATGTCAAATTCTGCCAATAATCGCATATGTACAGATACTGAAAGAACCTACTGGGAGGCAAAGAATGGTATATATTTACCATCACATCCAACTCCCAATACCACGGGGAAGAAATTTCAATAGACAGAATGAGAAACATTTGGAATAGTCCCTTTAAAGCAGCTGAAAAATACACATGCAAAATGCCAACTATGAACTGTGTAAACAAAGAGAGTCGTTATGTTCAGAACTCGAGAAAGAATGCGCTTGCTTGATTTGTATGAACAAATCAGAGGACTGAGCTCAGAGGACTGAGCTCACAATCGAGGCAAGAGGCTGATGTTTTCTCTCTGAATCTCAAAATCTCGCTTTTTCTTTTAATCATAAATTCTGGAGGATGTTCTGAGTTCGTGCATTTTGAGTTGCTTGTTCCTATTAGTGTTTGAATTCCTCTTTGGAAAAACCATCCCAGAAAGTCTTTAGACTTGATGTTTGAAATGAACCAAGTGATACAGACATGAATGGATCAAAAGAAACTGACCGCCCAAAGTTTTATTCTGTCAGAAGAAGAACTGATTCCTTGGTGTCACATTTGAATATGCCAGTAACACATCCAAATGATGTCTAACCTCAACCCCATTAGTTAATGACAGCCATTCTGCCTTTTCAATTCTTGTTGGTGGCTGTCTGGGTTCTGGAATATTTGTCTCACTTCACTCCTCATTAGCTCTCTATCTGTAATTGGGTAAGGAGAGGGAGGAGAAAAGTTAAGTTCAAATGAGGTAGCTGTATTAACTGGCAGGTGTTTTAGGAGAAAATTAAGAGAGATAGGGAAAGCAGGAGGGGGAAGCTGTTGGAGAGAACAAAGAGCAGTGGGTCATTCATTCATTGAACAAATATTTAGATAGTACTGACAATGCGCTGAGTGCTAGGCAGTGGGTAAGGCAGTGGAGCCCTGGTGTGGCAATGTCGGATCAGCACTGGACTGCTAACTGCAGGGCCAGGGGTTCAAACCCACCAGTCATTCTTTGGAAGCCTTATACAGAGTCACAAAGAGTCAGAACCAATGCACCAGCATTTAACATCAAAGCAATGGGCTGCTGATGTCAAGGTCAGTGGTTCAAATCCACCAGCTGCTCTGGGGGAGAAAGAAGAGGTTGTTTGATTCAATATAGATATATGGCCTCAGAAACCTTATTTAGACAGGGCTGCTATGAGTTGAAATTGACTCAGTGGTACTGAATTTAGGACAAAATCCTTGGTGCTCTCCAAGGTGCTGAAGAGGTTGACTAAGGAAGACAAAATTTCTTGTTCTCTGAATGCTTTTAATCTGAAGATTCCATGGGGTCCTCTCAGCAGAGGCAATGTATGCTAACTGTATAGAGACTATATGCCCGGGTAACAAATTTACATGCCACTTTCTTGACACTGCTTTCTGTTTCAAAAGATTCTGGCAAGAGAGGGCCCACTTACTTGAAGAGGGACAAAAACAACAAAACAGAAGGGAATCTGAAAACCATAATAAATTAGCAAGTCTCATGGATACAGCAGACACTGATGAGCTTCAGCTCCCTCACCAGTAAATAGCTCTATATCTGCCAGATGAGATCCTTCACGTAGCCTTCTTATTAAAAGTCCATTTTAAAGACTCAATAAATGCTCATGAGGTGGAGGACTGAGTGATGACAATTACTGTTATCTGAATGACTGTTGACTTGTAAAGGTGGGTAATTGGTGAATTATGATTCCTTGTGTTTCGCTTCAATGGAATCTATGATCATTACATCAGGGGCTGCTGCTGTGGTGGGGGTGTTTTGTGCACCTGAAATGCCTGAACACAAACATTCTGCATTTGTCTCTGACAGCCACATGCACAGGCAACTGATCATCTTGCCCCTAAACATTCTTGTTTACCCCAGCTGCCGCTGAGCAATTTCCCCACCTAAGGTTCCTGAGCTCTGAAATGAGTCCAAGGAATTCCTGGCCCAGGAAAGGACAGGCAAACTATGAACATCAACCGGGGTTGACAACCACTGCCCGAGAGCTACAGAAAGAAAGCAGGTGTGTTCATGTACCTGGCTGTGTTCTCCACACACACACACCCTTCTCCTACTCAAGAAAGACTTTTTCTCTGGGACACACAGGTATGGTAATAATCATCATGCTGATTTGTTAGCTAACATTTGAATGTTCCTAGAGTCCTGGTGGCATACTGGGTTAAGCACTAGGCTGCTAACCATAAGGTCAAACCCACAGCCACTCTGAGGGTGCTTGCTGCCTGATTTGGTGAAAATGTGAGCTTTGGAAACCCTGGGGGCTGGGTGGTTCTACTCGGTCCTTATCAGGTCTCTATGAGTAGGAACCGAAAGGGCAGGAGAGGGTTTAGTTTGGGGGCTGATGTTGTTAGGTGTTGTTGCGTCAGTTCCGACTCACTGTGACCCTGTGCATAACAGATTGAAGCAGTGCCTGGTCCTTTGCCATCCTCACAATCATTACGCTTGTGCCTACTGCTGCTGCCACTATGCTAATTCACCTCATTAGGCGACATCCTCTTTATCGTTGACCCTCTCCTTTAACAAGCACGATGTCCTTCTCCAGGGATTGGTCCCTCCTGACAATATGTCTGAAATATAAGAGACTAAGTCTGGCCATCCTGGCTTCTAAGGAGCATCCCGGCTGTACTTCTTCCAACACGGATTTATTTATTCTTCTGGAAGTCCATGGTACTTTTAATATTTTCCTCCAACATTCCAAAAACTTTTATAATCTTTTTGCTTTGAATCTCAAAGCCACCTGTAAGACAGTCTAGGCATAATTCCCACTTTGCATATAGAGAAACTGAGGCTCTGCAAGGTGAAGTCACTCATGCCACACAAGTGCTGGTGGGCAGCTGCAAACCCCCACCTCCTCAGTCCATCCCCAGGTTCTTCCCACTAGTCTGTGGGGCCAGCATGAAGGAAGGGCTGTCATGCTAAGACTTCTTAGGGCCCCCTCATTTCCGAGGAGCAGGAAAACTTTCATGTCTATCTGAGCCTAAATTAAAGCAATTTCTCAAGATGAGCTTTACCGCTGACTTCTCCTCTACCTCAGTACTGTGGGTGAATGCTCTAGAACACAGACAGTTTGAAATGCAAGGTTGGCAGTTCAACCTCACCAGCCACTCCTCGGAAACTCTATATAGGGTCATTATAAGTCAAACTAACTTGGGGGCACTTCACAACAAAAACAACTGGGATCAAACACAACAAGCATATTGCCAAAAACACTTGGCTCAATTTCATCACTTTTGCTAGTAGGATTTTGGAAAAAATGAACAAAATATGAGGGGCCTTCACAAAGTTCATGGAAAAATCCCATTGTCTTTTAATTCCGTTTTCCCACAAACTTTTTGAAGTCCACTCTTCTGTGTGCCCATGCTTCCTCTATACTTCTTTCAGATACTAAAAATTAACAGCAGCATACATTCTGGTACAGATTGTAGAGTTGGAAATGACTAATCTTCCTTTTTTCGGATAAGAACCCTGTTTCTCCATTGTCTCAGTGAGGCTAATCCAATTAGACCAGTGAGTTTCCTTGAAAACTGGAGATTCCGTCTTCAAAGTACAAAAATGATTTTCACAGGAAATATTTCCAATGGAAGATACTAAAACAAAACACCCGTTACACATCTTCCTCCTACCTTTCTCAGCCAGGACACCATGCTTCTTTGTGGTTCTTCGTGATGTACCAGTATGCAAAGCAGTTATGACCCTGTGAGACTGGACTCTAGTGAGCACAGTGGTACGGGGGTTGGGGCCTCGGACTATCTGTCCATCCACTGCCTGTTGAGATTCCTGTGCTGTAACAACCCAGGAGGAAACACAGGTCTTGCCTACTGATGTGCCTTGGTGTCAGCTGTCAAACCCACAATCCCAAGCAAGTCAAGTGGGTTCAAATCTGCTTCTTTATTTCCAGTAAATAGTTCGAGGATGATTTCATCTTTTCAGCTGAGTGGCATGATGGGCTCGGTGGCATCGCTTTACAATCAGAAGGCCTTGCTGTCTAATTCCCGACGTGTGGCTATATTCCTAGGGTGGGATCTGATTTGTGGAAAAGCAGAAATGTTCTTGCTACCCTGGAAAATCTCCAAAGTAGATAATTGTACGTGAAAGAGTGATGAAAACAATCATAATCATGGCCCCTCCAGCGACTAGGATGCCAAACTCATCAGAGGACTTGACAAAGCGAATGTTGAAACTTCACAGACTCAACACATGGACTACGCAAAGGCAGACTGCAGAAGAGGTGTGCCATTGATGCCCGGGGCAGATGTTGAGACCCGTAATTTGGAGATCCCAGGATATTATATGCTAAACACTAGTGGCGCTGATTGCTGATAGAATAGGTACTGGATTGCTATTATAAGGTCAGTGGTTCAAATCCACTGGCCGCTCCTCAGAAGTCCTATACAGGGTAGCTATGAGTCAGAACTGACTCAGTGGCATTTAGCAACAGTCCCTGCTATAAATGCTGGTAAATCTTCTGTATGTCATTTGTGCTTCCACAAGACAGTGGGAGAATCTACTCATGTGAATTCTAATATATTGAATGGAATCATCTGAGCTTAGGAATCATTATGTCTTCCTTCTTTGTACAACCATAAAACAAATGGCATGATGATATGTCTCTTCCTGTTTCCAAGGAATAGTCTTCCCTTGACCATTACATCCAAAGTCTTGGAGAAAAATGCTTCTTCCACTGGCTGAGTATTCCCATACAATGGGTATCTGGCTCCACTAAGGCTGATCAATCGATGGGTCCCTTCAGAGCAATCAGGAAGTCCCCTGCTATCCTCTTGAGCGTCACTACAAGATGCCACTAATAATACTAGACTCCAGAAATCAGTTAGCAAGACAGCTCCCCGCACAACTACCTACATTCCAGACTCTGTATTGCTTAAACAAAACAAAACAAAGAACTATGAATGGAAGCAAGTTTCTGTGTTACTTTGTTTGGTTCTTTAACATTCTTTCTTCATAAGAACACAAACTCTGTAAGGAACACAAGTCTGCAGAGCTACTATGACTGAGAATTTTTACATCACTTCATCACTACATCCGCACTGCACCTATTTCTAAGGGCAGCTAGAGTGTTCCCAAATTGCAGGGGTTTTGATGGTTTGTTAACCTTTCATGAGAATGTTTGATAGCAAGCCACAGATCATAGTCATCTCGCCTAAACTTGTTACTACAGAATGCTCCTTTACGGCTTTTGTGTCCATGGAAGTTGCTAAGATTCCTTGCAACTGAACCACAGAAAGAAGGCGGTTTCAACTGTCTTAGATGTAATTTGACAGATTTCTGTTCAAAAAAAGTTTGAGAAGATGAGGGTCTTTGAAAAGTTGGTGGGGGGAGGGGAAATGGAATTAAAAAGGGATTTTTTCCATGAACTTTCAGAAGTCCCTGGTTTGTCACTTCTGAATTAAATTCCTTTTTCTAGGTCTTGATGGTTTCCCTCCTGAATCCACATCTGTTTTCTTTTTCAAGCTCTTGTTCTCATGACATCATCTTGACGGTATGATGCTGCTAAGCAAGAGGGTAGGGACTAGTCTAGAAAGTATAAGAAATGTTGCCACTTACAAGGCGACATCCATCAGAGTAGGAGACAGTGAGACTTCTGTTGTACAAGGGTCGCTTTGAATTGAAACCAGCTCAAAGGCATCAAACACCACCAATACACAAACTCTGTCTCCAACTTTATAGGGTACTATTTTAGGATTTCCTGGTGTGGCGCTGTGGGTTAATGCGCCAGACTGTAAAGCCATTTGAACTGCTAGGTCAGCGGTTCAAGCTCACCAGCTACTCCTCGGAAACCCTATCCAGGGTTGCTATGGGTCGGAACCGACTCGATGGCATTTAACAACAACAACAACATCCTAGGATTTGGAGTCTTGGTGTGACACCATGGCTTAATGCGCCAGACTGCAAAGCCATTTGAACTGCAAGGTCGGCAGTTGAAACTCATCAGCTGCTCCTCAGAAACCCTGTACAGGGTCGCTATGGGTCAGAACTGACTCAACAGCACTTAACAACAACAACAACATTCTAGGATTTGGACTCCTGGTGTGGCCCTATAGGATCAGCACTGAACTTTAAACCACAAGGTCAGCAGTTCAAACCCACCAGGTACTCCTTATAAAGTCTGTACAGGGTCGCTATAAATAGGAACTGTCTTGATCACACTGAACAACAATTCTAAAATTTATTTATTATTATTTTTTTAAAGAGCCCTTCTTACCTTATTTCACTGGCTATAAACCAAAAAAAAATATGGTTAGACCATTGAAAAATTAAGATTGAGAATCCATGAATTAAAAATTGAAGACCCTTGAGACATGCATATAGAAGAGCTCTTCATGAGCGAACTCTTGCACCTGAGACTCCATCATTGGCATTGATGATTCTTAGCAAGTATCCTTACGGCCATGTCTTCTCGTCAGAGAAACCTTGACCAATATTTTATAAAAGTCATCTTTTTAAGAAAAACTCCTGAAATTGCCATTGTTTTGCTTAAATGTCTTCTATAGCTTCGAGTGCACACACACGCACATACACAAACCCACACACAAATGTAGCAGCTTCACAGACAACAAAGTTCTTGTATCTATGAGCCACTCTACCATTTTTATCTCATTTCGCACCAGACTCCTCAGCCTTATCCTCACGTCTTCTCCTCAAACTGAAGCTTCACCAAGTTGTGCGCTATTTACCAAAGACACGGTGGCCTTTCCAGCTCAGTGTTTCCAGTGTCCCCTCTGCTCAATGGTCCCTCGTATTCTGCGTCCTCCAAGTTCTTATTCAAACAGATCTTCCTCTATGAAGCGTCCCTACCTCCCTTCTCTGTATTTTCAGAATGTCCTGAAAAATCTCTCTGTATTCCAACAGTTTCTTGCTCTAAGCTTTATAGTACCATTTTGCAGCTTGCAAAACCTTTTAATTTTCTTAAAATTTCATTCCCTATGTGTTTCCCTTTCTCATTTCCCCACTCCTCAAAGGCAGGGATGAGCACATCATAAAGACCCCGTTGGTGTTGGTGAAGTGAATAGAGAAGATGCATTGTCCTTTCTAGAGCATGACCCTACATCCATGCATGTGGGGAAGGACACAGTGTAGGCATGGAGGGTACTGGGCCAAGGCAATGAATCAGCCCACAGGCTACTGTGCCTGGGCAGATTGTATGACCACCTACTCAGAGGTCTCCTTTCCCCAACTCGATAGTGCACGCGCCAGTAATGAGAACAATTCAAACTATCCTCTAGCTGTGCTGTACAAGCAAAGATGGAGAGACTTGTTCGCTTTATTCACACCGAACTGTGACATGCGTCATACAGGAAGAGAAACCCCTGGGGTATGGACCAGACTCATGGGCCTATGGAAATCTTTAACTTCTTGGGGACTCATCTGCAAAATTGGGTTATGGAGGCTCTAAAACTGGAGGGCCAGACTAGACTGGTATTTTTCAATTCTGAAATCTATGAGGCTATTCATTCATCTGCCCATTCATTCGTGAAGGCTTGAGGTCTCTTATAGTTCTAATTATCTGCAACGCTGCCTACCAAAGTGGAATTCAAAGAAAGTCTACAAAGTCCCAAGCATTCTGCAGGAATTCACATTGTGTCAGAATGGATGACTTGGGGAACGTGAAGAAGAGCAAGTCAGAAGCTCATGTCTACTGAGGTGAGTCTGTCTTGTGGGTGGGCTTCATTTCCCTGTCTAAGCAGTTTGGGATGGCATTCTTTACATCGAAGGAGTCAACAGTTCAAGATCTCAGAATCCCTGACATTCTAAACCACATCTGACAACTGCTGGTAGTGAAAACATGCCAGCGATTGTGACATCTTTGCCCGCTTAGGTGTTTGGAAGAAACGAGCCCCGAGAGAGCTAAAGAGACACAGGGTTCTGCAGGTCAGCGACAACTCCCAAGTCTACCTTTGTTTCTGCTGCATCGGTTGCTGCCTCATGGCCATGTACTGCATGTCTTCTTGCAGGCGATTCAGAGGGGACTCTGGCTTGACACGAATCCCATAGTAATGGTACTTGGAGTTTCCTCTTCATAAAAGAACAACAAACATAGGAAACACAAAAAGTCAGTCAAACCAGTATTAATTACACAGGTCGTCCATCAACTTTCAAGTTTTAAGGAAAAGAAATCAGGTCAGAGCAGCATATCAAGGTGAGGTATTTAGGATTCACCTGTTCTTGAGACCAGTAAGCTTTTATGGTGGTGCTGTAGGATAAGCACTGGACTGCTAACTACAAGGACGTCGGTTCAAACCCACCAGCTGCTCCTCAGAGACCATATACAGGGTTGTTGCTAGGAGTGGGTTCCAACTTGATAACACTTAACATCAGCAGCAACATTTGAGAAAACAAAATCGAATTCAGATCAATGAGCTATAGCCCTAAAAAGAAATATTCCTTATACATTTTTATGTGTTAATAAGATTCCACTCAAAGAACACTTTATTTTCAAATTTATATTAGTTCTGAATCAGTAAATGGGGGGAGAAGTGTTTCTAGAGAAAATTCTGTAACAGAATCAAGGTGGCCCACCAAATAGGGATTTCCTGTGAAGTGGTATACATAGTTGAATTTAAGTGGAAAAAAAAAAAATCTTCACACTTTTCTAGTTCTCTATATTTCAGAGATGGCAAAGTAAGATAGTTCTGTCATTGAAAAAAATGTAGCGTGAAGTCTATTATTTTATATGTTGAGACCTAAAAGAACTTGTAAGTATTTTAAAAAAATAAATAACACCAAACCTTCTGCCATCTGGTCAATTTCAAGTCAAAGCAAATCTACCTAGGATTTCAGAGACTATAAATCTTTATGGGTGCAGACAGCCTGCTTCATCTCTCTCCTGTGAAGTGTTTGGTGGGTTTGAACTGCCAGTTCAGTGCTTAGCAGTCCAATGCCTAACCCACAGCATCACCAAGTTTCTTTAGAAGTATTAAAAAGCAAGTGTTCAATCTACTGATTTTGCAACACAGTTTAACAGTCTCTATTTTCATGGATTCATGATAGTTTTGCTGAATAAGATTTGTCACAACAGACATGGGACAATATTTCTGTGAAAATGGCAAATTTCCACTCGGGAATGAAAAATCTCACAATTTCCTAATGTTCACAAGAAAAAGCCATGTTTGCCATGAGAAATGGAATTTGCAAATTCTTGCAAAAAAAAAACAATTTAGATATGCAAATTTTTGAAAAGGGAAAATAGTAGTTTCTCACAGGTCTATATATAGTAAGACATCAGGACATTTTTCTTTTCTTTTTTTTTTTTTTTAACCCAAAAGAAATGTGGATTCAACATTTCATATAAAAATAGAGCAGAATTTTACTTCCAAGATGAAAGAAAATCCATTGGGTGAGCACTCTATGCAAGGGACGACATCAGACTGATATTATATAATTAGTACAGCAAGTTGTTGTTGTTAAATTCTGGGGATCTGAATGCCTGTTTGTCATTAGCAAAATACACCACAAGTAAAAACAAAAGGTGCAGTCAAGAAAGGCCTTCGATTTGGGCAAGGCAGACTAGATTCTAGCTCCTCTGTAGAGTGGATTAAAAACAAACCCAGAAAATAGCACACATTCAGTCAGGGTTGTTTCCTGTACACACTGGAGGGGGTAGGGTGTGGGAGGCAGGAGTCCGGCATCATGGAACCTAAAAGTACAAGTGGTGTTTCTCTTACGGAACTGAAAAATAGATGGAGTGCCTGGTCTTTCTTCCGCTCCCTCCAAAGCAGCATTTTGGGTTAGTTGAGGAAGAAACCCTGGTGGTACAGTAGGTTAATCACTGTGCTGTTAACCACAAGGTCGGTGGTTCGAACCCACCAGTTGCTCTGTGGGAGGAAGAGAAGCTTCACTAAAGACTTACAGCCTTGAAACCATAAAGAGACATTCGATTCAGTCCTATAGGGCTGTGCTGTGAGTCCGAATCGGCTACAGGGCTCTGGGTCTGCGTTGGGGTTTAAGGGTGGGAGAGCTTCTTTCTGTCTACTGGACAGTTGCACTATGTATTCTTTTCATCATATTTTGATCTTTAAAAACCCCCATTATTGATTTCTAAAGAAAGGACAACTGTGCCTAACACGTGCCTCTCAAACGGCATTTGAAGATGGGACATGCTTTCATTTAGAAGAGTAGCAATTTTCTTTCTTTTTCCTTTTGATTTGCAAACTCGAGACAAGGCCTAGCCCTTATTGTATGGATTCGGTTCATCATTTCAATGATGGGTAAATGGGAATAAAGTACCTGATGTGGTCAGTCTCAGGCTGTCTACTAGTGTCCCTTTGGTTCTCCAGGGTGGGAGGAAGGAGATGCCACCCCCTGGGAGAAAGCGTTTGGGGGACTCCTCCCTATCACTGCCAGCTTTGTAATCTTCATGATGCAGCAGTGTTTGTTTCAACTTTCCCTAGACAGTTTCTTTTCTCTTTCTTCTTGCCGCCTTGGCTTCCCATCCTTAATTGCAAATACTACATATGATTTTCAAAGAAACAGGAGACATAATTGTTACGTAGGATGTGTGTGTGTGTGTGTGTGAGACCACATTGCAAAGCAAAAGCTGCAACAGTGCACTGTGTACTTACAGAGTATGGCTTCTACTCATTCACAAAGCCAAACAAACCCCAATTTTGTCCCTTTCTATTTTAAAGATGTGTTTCAAGGTTTGAATAGAGACTCAAAATAGGACCCATTGAAATCCCTTCCAGTAACAAAAGGAGCACAACAATACAGCGATTAGAATGCTGAATCAAGCCCAGAGTTTCAAAACACTGGCATGACATGCTTCAAGACTGCCATCAGCTAAGAGATCCTGCCCTAGGGCGCCATTTTTTTTTTTTTTTTTTTTTTTTTTTCAAAGGAATTGAAAACAAGTTGTTTTGTCTCAATAGACTTCATCATATTCTCTAGTTTAAAAAGATATTCTCCTTGGAAGCACAGATGGAAGAAAATATATTTAGGGGCAAAAGGACCCTCCAGCAATTTGAAAGGTGCTCGGCCCCTTCACATGGAGCCAGAGGGAGGAGTCACATGTGGAGTTCAGAGAGATGCCGGAAGTCTCAAATTCCTGAAGCACTTTCTTCTCTTCTCAGGATAAGTTGATAAGATACTAAGACTCTGTTCAGGAAGTGTAGTGGCTCTGTAGGATAAGCATCGGACTGCTAACCCACAAGGGCAGTGCTTCAAGCCCACCAGCTGCTCTGAGGGAGAAAGATGAGGTTTTGTGTTCCCACAAAGATTTACAGCTGCTGTGAATTGGAATTGACCTAACAACAACAACTACAACAACAACAAGGCTGTCATTTTATTAAGAAAACCCGATATTTATTGGAATACTATGAAGCTGTGATTTAGGATTAGCAAAAGGGATATCACCTGATGTCATATGCCTAACAGTTCTGCTTTGACATTTGTTATTTTCTCTCTTCCTGCTATAAGATTCAGACAGTCAGAGTAACTCATAGCATGTGCTTGTACACTTAAAAATATTTTTTCTCTGTTGATTTTTTTTAAATGGGAAAAAGGAAACCCCGCTAAGTATTCTTTCCATCACGTCTTGATTAGTAAAAACACTCACATTCATTTCCAAGGCAAGGAAAAGAGCCCGAAGTCAAGACCTCATATTATTGGCTTCCATGCAACGGAACTGAGCCACCATTTCCCTCGTGCGTCTTTACTATTCCGCAGTGAAAAGCAAAACAGCGTGGTGAGTAGCAAGGCAGAGAGAGGCACAGCATTCGTGAGGTTTCTAAGTCTCATATTGTACAAGTTTACCATTAATTGATCTCCAGGAATGAAATGGAAAGCTCAACTTACACACCTTAAACTTTTTCTAGCACAAGTGCTCTTTATAAAGACAAATGTGATTTTCCAAGAATCCAGGCATGCCTGGCTTTCCATGGACTATTATCCCCTTACACCTCATCTTTAGTATGTTGGTGGTGGTGGTGTTGTTAAGTGCCATGGAGTCAGTTTCGAACCATAGTGACCCTGTATAGGGTTTCTGAGGAGTGGCTGGTGAGTTTGAACTGCTGACCTAACAGTTCAAACCAACTTTGCAGCGCATTAACCCACAGCGCCACCCCGGACTCCATCTCAAGTACAGCTAATTTCAAAAAGAAGAATGTCACAGATGTGAATTTTGAAGGTCTCACGTGCAAATCCCGAGTTCACAGGACAGTTCTACTGATCTCCGTGGGGCCTGGGATTTAGCTTTTCCCCATGTCTTGTCCTGGTGTAGTACTCTAAGAAAGGTTGGTGGTTCAAACCCACTGGCTGCTCCTTGGAAACCCTACACTATGAGTCGCTACGAGTCAGAACCGACTCTATGGTACTTAAAAACAACATAGTCTTGCTCAGTGGATGTTTGAGGCCACTCATCATTCTGGTTTCGCCGTATTCATTGAAGGATGACCTTTCCTTGGGGAGCAGAGGCTGGGAGGGGTTTATAAGTGGAGCTCATGTGATTGATTTTTGTTCTTTATCTAGTATCTCTAATCAAGTACACTTGCTCAAGCCATGTGCAGACCCGTGAGCATCTGAAAGAGAGAGGGCAGTGTGGGGGGCCTGTTATTTTTCAGCACTAACCTTGTTCCCAATCGCCTGGTCCGGAGCCCCATAAAAATGGACCGTATGAGTTTCCCGAAAGAGGCAGCGTTGACCGGGTCCAGTTTGTGCTCCTGACAGTGTCGTAGGTAGTGGTTGTACAGAGTGCTTCTGGGAAGGCTCACGCCTTCTGCCGTCTCGTAATTGTCCAACAGCCACTGAAGCTAGCGCAGAGAAAGGACAATCAGCTGCGAAACCACACAGCTCACCCACGGACACACTATCAAGAAATACTCGGAGGCGCTCGGCGAGTCTGATGGTCGTGGACATTGTTCTCATTCACAGCTCAGTACAATCGGATGTGGAAAACTTCCAGAAACACTGCAAGTGGCTAGACACCACTTAAGATGGCAGACAGTGCTCCTTTCTTCCAGGACTCAAGGACACATAAAGACATACCAATTTGCACTTTTTCTGTACTGACCGCTGGTTTTTGGAAACGAGCACACTTTGAAGAATTCAAATAATCCCATAAACTAGTTATACATTTATCAGGGTTCTGTGGAGCAGGAAACGTTACCACACCAGGTAGCATGGGGCTAAAATAGGACCTTAGCATTGGTTCATTATAACCCATGAACAGCAAGTTGCTTTGTCTTAAGTTCTTAGATTCAGGCAGGTTTTATTCATTCCTATAGAGTTCTAATCTATTTATCTCAAATTACTACAAGGTGACACAAAAATGGCATTGCCTATGAATGCAACACATTCTTTATGCAGAAAAGAAACAATTCAGTCATTTCTTTCCCACAAGGTAGGAAAATCACTAGGTTTGGGTCAAGATTTTAATGTAATGGAAACAGAATCATTTACTACAAATGTCTGATTTTTTTCCACTTCCAAGATGCCTTCTTTGGTCTCTTGAAAAAATGTGTTATAATGGTAATTAAAAGCAGTCATGTCTTCGTCTGTAGAACACCTTTTTAAAGTTTTATGTTAGCATGTGCATAGTTCTTAAAAACAAGCTTCAGAGTACATTAGACACAAGAAAGGTTTTAAAGTAATCAAATCCAGATATACATGACTGAGTGTCAACATTAGTAAAATTATTTTATTTGTTCATTAATTTGTCAAAGGAAAACTGAAGAACACAAATGATTTTCCTGAGGTCACACAGTAAAACTCTGCATTTGAGTTTTCAACTCGTGTTTCCTGATTCTTCCTAGACTGGTCATTACATAATTGTACATATAGAAGCAGTCCTGATGTGGTGCTGTAGGATAAGCAAGATCGGTTTCAACCACAAGGTTGGCGGTTCCAACCCACCAGTTGCTCCTCAGAAACCTTCTACAGGGTCTCTATGAGTTGGAACAGACTTGGTGGCACTTAACAACAACAACAATATATGTAGACAGAACAAGGGGCTTCACAAAGCTCATGGGGAAATCCCATTATCTTTCCATCCCAGTATTTCCGTGATCTTTTCGAAGTCTTCTTGTCAAAGCTACCGTATCTCTAGTTTGTGAAGGATGTCACAGGAGTTGTCGCCCCCAAATTTCTGTGCCATATTTCAAAGGCTGTGGTAAAGGGTAGTTGATGCTTAAATGCAATTCAAGTTAAGTATAAATAACGGGCACCGAAATATTCATTTGTTGGGCACCAGCAGGGTCACATGCCAGACACTTTGTAATAATCTCATCCCTGTCCACAAAGAATTTATGGTCAAGTCCTAAAATTAATCATTTGGAAAGGCTAATCATTGGATGCATTTCTCGAGCTTGACTACATATTTCTAAGATGACAATTCAACGTAGAGACTGAGCCTTCTGATTTTTCAAATAAGAAAACCATCATTCAGGTTTACAGAAGTATTGTCTTTACAGATGTTGCTTAGATCATTAATTTGGGTCATTAGATTCACACTGCTCGGTGGTTTAGGCAATATGGTCACTAAGCCCAAGCAGAAGTTGTTGTTATGTGCCGTGGAGTCAGTTCCGACTCATAGCGACCCTGTACAGAGTTTCCGAGGCTGTAAATCTTTACGGGAGCAGAAAGCCTCATCTTTCTCCCGCAGAATGGCTGGTAGTTTCGAACTGTTGACCTTGAGGTTGGCAGCCTGATTTGTAACCACTACGTGGGGAAGATCTGAAGTCCTCTATGGATAATATATCCATATCTATACAAGCAGTCTCTGGATTATGAGAGTTCTGTTTTTGTTTTCATATCGAATTTGGCCATAAATCAGAAAGGTAAAGTCTGGTTCCTATCTAAACTCAGTCAAATGTTTGTCTTAGTGTATAGTGTACTTTTCTATGCATAAAACCATTAAAGAAGACTTCTCAGATATACTAAAATATCTTTAACATCATAATACATAATAAAAATAATAATGTCATAATGCATCCTGCCAAGTAGCACACGCTGTACTTCAAGCCATGGCGTGTACGTCAAATTGTTAATGTGACAGGCTTTACGGGGGGGTGGGGAGGCTTCATAACTACGGGGTGTATATAAGAACGAAACGGGACGGTCATAACCTGAGGACGCCTGTATGTTTATTTAAACATCTGTATTTTCTCTGTAACATATGTAACCCTCGCCTATAAAATTTGAGAGAGAAAACACAAGTTATCCATCATGCGTTTCTAGGATGACTGAAATGACTAGGGGTCAGAGAGAGCGATTTTGATCAACATCACCGGACATCTTCTTGTCAGTAAACAAACTCAACAGGGTCTCTGCGAATCCCACACGGCAGAGAGAACCATTTTGCATAGACATATTCATTTGGTGCAAAAGCAAGGAGTTAAACTATTAAGAAGTCAAGTGGCCAGGGCTCAGGCTAGTATTTTGGTTCAGATGTCCGTAGTATTTTGACTGCTGATGACTGAATGCAACTGAGGGAGACCACATTTAAAATTCAGTGATACAAACCTCATGTGTAATTCCTCCAGGTGCCTCAGTGAGGTGGGTGGGATCTGAAAGTACTGTTACCACGCCTGGATGGTGGTAGGGTGGCCCAACCAGACTGTACAAAAATGCTGTCTCCGGTTTTGTACAAATTGACTAGTCAGAACAAGACCTGACAGCTTTCTACCAGTATTAGTGATCTATTACACAGAGAAATACAAGCCCCTTGATATCACGGAACATAATGAAACATTGTGAAAAAAAAATCCCCAGGAAGGTAAAGACAGAAAAACTGTAAACATATTCACACACACACACACACACACACTGAAAATAATAACATTTTGCAACTGAACTAATAAAGTGCCCTCATCCACAAGAATGGGACACACAATTTCTGTAAGTTAAACAATCGGCAAGGATAAATTTGTACATATAATTAGGCATCCACTTGCATAAAATACTGCAAATTGCATATCCAGAGTATAAAAGATGAAAAAAAACCCATTATTCTCCCTTTACTAATGAAGATGACATGCAGGAAATCAACACTGAAGAGGGCATTTGTTTTTTCAGAAATAGAAAAGAATTCATATTATAAGATGAACCTTACAGTCAAAGATGTACAAGCAATTAAAACAATCTCATGTAAAATACTTTTAATAGACTATAAAACAAGTGAAGACAATTCGTCTAATTAACCAGAGATACAAATAATGACTTTCTGTCAACTGTCAACTAGAGAAACTGTCTTCTTGGAATGCTTCACATAAAAGTAAAGACAGTATCTGAAAATGAACACTTCATACTTTCTCATGACTAAGAAAACCAAAATAAAGTAATAAAAAATGTTCCACGAGACTCTAAAAAAAGAAAATCCAACAGTAAAGTAGTTGAAGGGCGCTAACATACAGTGCTTTTCATCAAATAGAAAACAAAACAAAACAAAAAAAATAGAAATTCAAGTTCAATATAAAATAGTTTCAGTTCCATAGTTACATTTACATGTTCAAAAGAGAGCTAATTAGACCATTCTTCATCGAAGACCTATTTGCACAGAATTAGTGGAATACATGCTTTCGAGCCTGGTGCCCAGATGGGATAATCTGGAGAGCAGGGGGCTCTGATGGAACAGCTATATGGACCTGGCACAGCTGAGCAGGTTAGAGCAACTGGACCACTAGGCAGACCAGCCGATATCTCTGACCCTAGCTTCACATTCTTACTGTCTGTTCCTAAATGGGCCTGTGTATTTTGGGTTTGATAAAATCTGAGTTTATTTTGTTGGTTGGAAAAGTTCCACCACTTGGTATTTTGGGTGACTATGATGCCTTCAACAGAGTCCTGGTGTGGTGCTGTGGGTTAATGCACCAGACTGCAAAGCCGTTTGAACTGCAAGGTTGGTGGTTCAAGCTCACCAGCTGCTCCTCGGAAACCCTATCCAGGGTCGCTATGGGTCAGAATCGACTCAATGGCACTTAACAACAACAAATGATGCCTTCAACAGCAGCAAAGTTGGCTTTATCTCTTCCCCACCCTTTATTTACAAGAGGATCTTTTATTCTTTTACAGAAGACTGGAGATCACTTGAAGGGACACAAGGAAGTCAAGTTGAGGCCACAGCCCTGAAGGGTCAGGGTGGAATTGCAGCAGACCCACCAGTGCCTGCTGGGTGACCTGCCACACATGAGGTCACCAAGGGCAGCTCTCACTAGCAATGCCCCATGCCAGTGGGCACTAGCTGGAGGTGCTGCCCAGGAAGATGCTGAGATTGTACTTGTATTCTCCATGCCAGGAACTTGACTTTTAGCTTTTGACACAATGGTGATCTTGTAAATCAGACAGATGACTCTGAAATGTGGTGCAAACCAGCCCTAACTTCACTGTCAGAGAAACTCCTACGTTAAGTGTGACTAAGGACAGACTTAGGCAAGAAGGTCTGCTGTAAGAGAGAGGGTCTGTTTCCTTGAGTTTTGTCTTCAGTAAAATTCATTTGGACATGAGGGGTACTCGTTTAGAATTAAACTATTATTTCTTTTACTTGCTTATAAAATGTCTTATAAAAATGTTTGTTTAAATCTATGATTAAAAAGCCCATAAATACCAGAGGAACTTTTAACCTTTACCTTTAAAGCCTGATTATTTAAGAATGAATTAACATAAGCTCATTTAAGGGTGGAAGCCAATATAATTGTGTCTTGCAACCTTTACATTTTCCCTATATTAATCAGCATAGATTAAAGAAGAGGAATCGTTCTTGTGGTCCTAAAGGGAAATACTGATTGACAAATTAAAAATATATATAGATGGATAGAGTTCTGGCGTGGCACTGGAGATTAAGTACTGTAACTGCTAACTGAAAGGCTGATGGTTCACACCCACCAGCTGCTTCTCAGAAACCCTATATAGGGTCGCTGTGAATCAGAACCGACTCAATGGCACTTAACAACAACAACACACATATGCATGCAATATATATATATGGAGTCCTGGTGTGGCGCTGTGGGTTAATGCGCCAGACTGCAAAGCAGTTTGAACTGCAAGGTCAGCAGTTCAAGCTCACCAGCTGCTCCTTGGAAACCCTATACAGGGTCGCTATGAGTCGCAACCAACTCGACGGTACTTAACAACATATATATATATATAGATATATAGATATATAGATATGCGATCCCCCAATTAACATCTAAATGTAACATTTGAAGGGTTTTTTGTTTTTTTCCCACATATCCACGAGGATTCGTTCTAAGCTCAGTTCACTGAAAATACGCATTTTGGCCTCATTTCTGTCATCAGTTATATTTACAGCAAAGCCAAAGAAGCCTGACTATACTGGCACCGGTCATGCTTGGAGATGAATATATTTCAGTAGCAGAAATGGTGGCAAAAGTCAAGAAACAATTATATATTAATTATCTGCAGGAATGTATGTAGCCTATGAAAGTAACGTCTAAGGCTTTCTTTATATACTTTCAATTGAATTAAAACAAAACAAAACAACAACAACAACAACAAAAAAACAGGCTTAAAAACATTACGTGAATAGTTGCAACAGTTAATGTAACCACATTTCTGAATTCAAATTTGCAGTCCAAAAGACCCCTTCTCACGGAGTACAATACAACCACTAAATGCCAATTTATATATCGCTGATGACTAAAAAGGAGTGGAAAGGACACTGAAGACAGAATGAGAGTAAATTAATTTAGCTTATTAAACATTTGGAGCCCTGGTGTGGTGCTGTTGGATAAACACTGGACTGATAACTGCAAGGTTGGCAGTTTAAACCTACCAACTGCTACTTGGAAACCCTATATAGGATTGGTATGAGTCAGAACTGACTTAACAGCACTTAACAACATTCATCCTTTGGGAGTATGATGGCTCTGTAGGATTAAGCACTAGACTGTGAACCACAAGTCCACTGGTTCGAGTCTACCAGCTGTTCTGTGGCAGAAAGATGAGGCTTTCTGTTCCTGCGAAGATTTACAGCTTCAGAAACCCTACATACAAGGTCGCTATGAGTTGGAATGAACTCAGTGGCACTCAGCAACATTAATCATTTATCCATAGCAATTTCACAAGTAAAAGAAATTAGAACTAACTTTTTTCAATAAA
>NW_006408574.1:8747878-8771068 GCF_000296735.1 Chrysochloris asiatica
CCCTGTACAGGGTTTCCAAGGCTGTAAATCTTTACAGGAGCAAAAAGCCTCATCTTTCTCCTGAGGAGCAGCTGGTAGTTTCGAACTGCTGACCTTGCGGCTCACAGTACGATTCATAACCACTACGCTACCAGAGCTCCTAGAGTAAGAGTGATGGTCTTTGACATGTGCCCACACGGGGTAGCCATTTGTTGTTGTTGTTGTCAAGTGCTGTCGAGTTGGTTCTGACTCGTAGCGACTCTGATTAGGGTTTCGAAGGAGTGACTGGTGAGTTTGAACCATTCACCTTGTGGTTGAAACCAACTTAGTAGTCCGGAGCTTTACCCCACAGTGCCACATGGTCACAATCAATTGGATGACAACCATTTGAGTTAATTTTGAGAAGCAGTAAGTCTGTATGACAGACGAGCACAGTCTCCTACTGTTGGTTTGCTAGACTGTCAGCTTAAGAAATATGCCACATTTCTTTTACAGGGTGGATAGTGGATTCAAACTGCCAACCTGTCCATTAGCAGCCAAGTGCTTAACCGTGGTGCCACAAAAGCTCCTTCTCTTGTATCTCAGTGAGGAGTAAAGGTAACAGAGTTTGTTGACATTTAAAATATTAACAGTATATATATTTTTTAATAGAAGCTCTCTATTCCAAAGTTGTTTACATAAACTGAAAATCACCAATTAGATTCACAGACTTGAAAATACCTTTCACAGCTGGTTGTCCACTAGAATGTGGGAAGTGGCTTACTCCAGTGGCTTGGATTAATCAAATAAACATTAGGAGAATCGCTAACTTTCCAAGGACAAAAAGACCATGGGCTCCTACATGTTCAGGGAGATGAAGGGTCAGTGGGATCTGAGAGGACCCATGTTCTGTGGGGTGGGTCTTTTATTCACCTCTTGCATCGGATTCGTAGAATCATTCGTATCTCTAAATTCTGAACTCTACAGTCCTTTTGAATGAGCTCAGCGTATTTCAGAGGTGTCATAGAAATGAATCAGGATACCTAGAGAAAGATCATCATGACGTTGTCCACACGAGTAAGCCCTCTTCCCATGTACTGACCAGCCTCTGACAGCTGTAAACACAAGGGAAGATTTCTCTGCTATGTGGTGAACACCCTCATGCCACTGGAGTAGGATACATCTGTCTGTTATTCAGGCCACTTGCTTCACACACTCCTGAAAAGTAACTGTTGCTTCATGAATTCCGCAAGAAAAGAAATGAAAAACAAAACCAAACAAACAAAAAAAACACAACAAATTTGAAAAAGTTTTCAACAAATCAACAAAAATACACCAAGAAAATATGTTCTTACACCTACAGTTCTGCTCATGGAAATAGTAATTAAGAAAGGTAATTCCGGTTAAAATGATGTACATACATTTTACTAAACTCTAGTCTTCAAACAAACAAAACCACAATGAAAACACTGAAGGTCAAAGTACAACTTCTTAGAAGTCTGAAAGTTCCTCAAGGGTGACTGGAAATGTTATTATCTTCTTTTCTTATGTCCCTGAACATTTTTGACTGAAAGTAAAGAACATTTTCACTTGCCACTTTCAAACCACAAGCCCCAATTTGTTACCACTCCCTACTTACTAATCCAAAACCCCAAAGACCCCAAACCACTGTGGTTGAGTCGATTCTGGCTCATATCAATCCTATGGGTCAGAATAGAATTGGCCTACCCGGTTTCCGAGGCTGCCGCATCTTTGTTTGGCAGAATGGCTGCTGGGTTCGAATGGCCAGCCTTTTGGTTCGAAGCCTAATGCTCCTTTCCACATAGCAAATCAGCCTTTATACATAAGCGCAGGCTCACACCAACATAAAAGATGTAAACTCATGAAAATATAAAAAGAATGACATGCTGAATACAATCCTCCAGAAACAGGGACGGAGGTGAGGGGTCAAGTGTCTTCAACAGCTTCAAGAAGAATGGCCAAAATATATATACATAATATTACTGCAAAAGGTATAGACATTTCATCAAAATTACAGATGTTCACCAAGGGGGCAAACCTATTTTTATTTGCCATGAAACTTCCCCTTAGAAAAGGAACAAAACATCTCGGATAAAAAATGTATAAAGAAATGTATCTGTTAACTGATGGTACATGGAGGGGATTATAATCATTGTAATGAAACCAAGTATATGATTTGTTGAATGTAAAACTGATGATCTGTCCAGCAGACTTTCACTCAATTCACAATAAAAACTTTAAAAAAAAAAAAAGAAAGAAAGAAACGTATAAGAAGTAATGTAGCATTATTTTGGAATACTAAAGTTAAACATTTAAAAATTAACTATCTAGAAAGCATACTAATACTTTTTGATCTCTAACCTCAGTGATTTGATGCAATTTCACTATTATTTGGCTCTCTCCCAAATGTCTATTTTTAGGCGACACTCACTTGTTGGAAATGTGGAGTTTTGTAAAAGTATATAAATCATAACTTTACCTGTAATTTCTATGAGCCGAAGGTTTTAGGTTTAATAGAAACATAATGGCGCTGCATTTGGTGCGCTGCCAATTTTGCACTTTTTGCATCATGCAACATGGGGGAGAATGGACACATTGAAATCTCACTCCTAAATTTAGGAAGTACTGCCAGTTGGGAGGTAAAAAAAAAAAACACAAAAAAACAACCTCTTTATTCTTGCTAAAATGCCTTTGAATTTAGCAATCTCTCTAAAAGAAATCTACCAGAGATCAAGGTCAGAGGTTTACGGTCTCTTCTCCGTATGTTCCAAAGGCACCTTGACTAAATCATCTTAAATCAGCATTGCCACTGGTCCCTCAAATTTGAGCAGTTGATGAAAATGTTTAGGGCTCCCCCAAACTGTCCTCGCTCTGCTGACACTTACCAGAGTCCTAGCGATTCCGCACTCATGACAGATGAATAAAAGAGCAACAACCTACAGTCACCATACAGTCACGGCAATCCAACTTTCCCTCGATCGTTAGCAACTGCTGGCTTATTGATGGGCTCCTCTCTTCTTCTGGCCCCACGTTCATGTCTCTTTAGGTCTGAGCTCATTTAGGAACTCACCTTCCCACCTCCTATAGTCTATAGTCTCTTACTGGGAAAGAAATCACTTTCAAACAATTTACTGTGGGTTTTGGCATTACGTACGAATCTTTTTTTCCCTACTTCTCATTATGGTTCGTACAAGCAGCCATGACTACTTGTCTCAGACAAAGAGATGCACATTAATATTGCTTGCTTCATAGTAGAACATAAACACACACATACACGCGTATATGTCAAACTACACATTTTGAAATATTTCAAAGTCCCCATTCATTACATTTTACACAGCAGTGGCATCATGTTATTAACTGGAGAATAGTCTATCTGTGCCCAAACGGTGGGAGGCCCTAGTATTCTGGAGGGCTCGATTTACCAGGTAGTAAATTGCATGGTACAGAGATCTGCAGGGGCTGAGAAAAGAAGGTTAAGAGGCAAAATAAATAAGTAAATAAACAAAACAAGCATTTAGAGGCAAGCAACGCATGCAGAATGAGCAAGAAATAAGTTTACATGAAGAAGAGGCAACTTACATGGCTGTTCAGGAGAGAACTTCTGTGACTGGACAGACCGTCAGACTTTTGCAGCGTCTCAATCGCCATCTCAATCTGATAATAAATGTCATTAAAAACAGGGCTCAAGACAAGACAGTAATAAAAAGCTGACCAGAGAAATTCCGATCGATCTCGTGAAAGCTCAATTTCTGCCTCATTGGTGGTTAACCAACAGTGCTCTCCCTCAAAGGTGGACTTCCCCACCACCACCCCGTCACCCGGCAGTAAAATAAAATAAAATAAAATAAACATGCAAACTAGTAATAAGCTCTATAATAGAAGCAAACCTTTTGGAACATTCTGGAATTATAGTCAGAAGGGGGTAAGCCTGAAAGAGAGCAGGGACCCCAGCAGGTTTTTTCAAATGATGAGAAAGCACTCTTACTTTGGTAGTTCAAAGACACAGGTGTGGGACAGAAACCACTGGCTTTCTGTAACCTCCCACCTGAGGAGTATGTAATATTTGTTCTATTCTGGCCTGAAAGAAAAAAAAATTGTACTGCCGACTCTGTGATTAACAGGTACTAGTGTTTTAATGCAGATGCGCAAAGACACCTTAACTTATGTTAAATAGATACTAAGTTTGGCCATCCGTCTCTTAATTCTGTATTACAACATGAAAGTGGAATCATTAGTAGAAACAGACATTAACAACTAACCACGCCCCTCACATTATGTCTCAGGGTGTGGAGGAGAAGCAGAGATGACAGAAACAACAGCAGAAATGGAATGGAGGAGAGAAAAAAGAATTCAAAGCCGAAGAAAAGAGGCAACCACAGAAAACAGATTTAGCCCACGTCACCTGAGCATGCGCTGAGCGGTTATAGCCCCGTCCTGAATACGTAGCAGGTGCCAGTAGTAAATGTGATGAGCCCTTTCTTTGCTAACCTTCTGTTCGTCATCCGTTACAAGAACTATGGCACAAAGCTCTGAACACCTTGAATTTGCTTATGGGGCTGTATGAAAGGGCTTCAAAAAGTTCGTGGGAAAATGGACCGAAAAGAAAATGAAAAATTTCCATGAACTCTTTGAAGGGTGCCTTGTATTAACAATATTTGACAGAAGTAAAAAACAAAAAACCCATCACATTCTACCATTTAAAAGAGAAAGTGAATTTCATTATTTTTATTTTATTTTATGAATCTCAGTATAAGCAGTTGAACTTTAATGTCTGAAGACCTAAATGTTTAACAAGTCATCGTTCTTATATTTATTTTGGATATGGAAGCTAATGCTACTTTGAAATTTTAATAAACTGCTTCACCTCAGAAAAAAAACAAACATGATAATGTCCACAGTAGTCTTTCATTGTCTCTCGAGTTTCTAAAACGCTACCATCATACATAAAGTTTTCAGAATCAATGATATATATATATATATATCAACATCAAATCAATGATATATATATCAACATCAAGTAAATGATATATATATCAACATCAAATAAATGATATATATATATATCAACATCAAATAAATGAGATATATCTATATATACAGCATCAAATAAATTATATATATATATATCAATGTCAAATAAAATGTTCTTTTTCAGATAATTTGAAAAATAGTAACTTTAATCTTATTTTATGTAATTCCCCCAAGTTACCGCTTCTTCCCTAAAGTTAGTAAAATGTAATTCTAAGAAGCATAGGTTAAGGAATTAGAGGAAAATATTATTCTTAAAATATATGTTAAATTAGCTCCTACGAACATGTAATGCAATTAATTCTAATGGTAACTTCTTTTCAAATCATAAAGTTAAGTAAACTGGCTCCTGAGACATTCTCTCTGCCAGATGGAATATAAATGCAGTTTATCTTTATGCTTGAAAGTAAGCCAATGAGATACTGCACAAGTGAAAAATACTACATTATTGAAACAGTAATGTAACACTGGAGTCCTGGTGTAGTGCTGCAGGGTAATGCACTAGACCACAAGTTTGGTTTGAAGTGCTAGGTTGGCAGTTCAAACTCTCCAGCTGCTCCTTGGAAACCCTATACAAGGTCACTATGAATTAGAACAGACTCTCAACAACAACAACAACAACAACAATGTAATATAATATTTAAATAAACATTTTGCCAAAATGTAAAACTGTAAAAGACTTGGGCATTACAGCTCTGAAAACCCACAGCTACTGAGTCACTTCTAAGCCACAGTAACCTTACAGGACAGAAGAGAACAATTCCACAGGGTTTCTGAGACTCTAAATCTTCACAGGAGCGTTCTCTTGCTGAGAGGCTACTGGGTTTGGCCTACCAACCTTTTGGTTAGCAATCCAAAGCTTAATTAACCCACTTCATCACCCACTTCTTCACGTCTCTTAAAAGGACACCAATCAAAGCTCTTGTTTTCAAAGAGGAAGCCCAGACCAGAAAATAGCTGAAAAGAATCATGGAACAGTACATCAATTTCAGGAAGAATTAACTCAAAAGTTATTCCTAAAATACTTAACATTCTCTTTAAATTTTGAATTTAGAGAATTTGAAGTATGATTTCAACTTACTGAATAAAAATGAAATGGCCTATACATTGTGCCCTCTAGAGCTAGATGAAAGATAAAAATGCCGAGAAACACAGTACATAAGCACTATTGAGGGGCATGTAAGTTGGATAAACAAGGCTGTCTTTTTCTGGAAAGGAAAGGTCTGGGACCTGCTTCTGTCAGGGACACAGTAGATGGACGCTGATAGAATAGGTGAAAACCACAGAACAGGACTTCAATTCTTCAAAAGTTCAGATGGACTGAACCAGTTGAGACTGCAGGGCTACCCAAGACTATTGTCCCCCAAGGCCATCAATGGCACTTAACAATAACAATGGGTCCCCATAAAAAGACCATCACTCTGAGACCAAAAGGTCAACCATGATTCTAAAGCAAAGATGAGAAAATAAAGGGGGCAGGAAAGCTAGAGCAGGAAAGAGAACAAGCAGAATGCCATGGACGAGGATGATAAGGCATACTGAAATATGGAACTAATGTCACTGAATCATTTCTGTCAAACTGTCAAAGCAGAAGTCAACTTACCGAAAAGGGGAAGTCAAGTTTTATCAAAAACATAAGGAAATATTATTTAAAAAGAAAAAAAATCTTCTTCTAGTACTAAAGCGGTCACTCTCTGGGGCATTTGGATTTCCACACAACTTCCTTGAGGGCTGAGTGGGTAGAAAAGAGCCTCTTACTTCTGACTAGTTCTTGATGCCTATTGAGGGAGGCAGGGATGGGACAGGGAGACAACTGGGATCAAACTAAATCATCTAGCGTATATGGACTTTTAGAACACCTTGGACTTGAAGAAGTTTTGGTCTCCTTTTCTTCACAGATACAGGTACAGGTAGGTAGCAAATGGGCTATTCTAATTCTGCTCTGCCCAACAGCGTTGCCATGCATTAGAACGGAGTTGATGGCAGTGATTTTAGGTTTGGTTGGTCCTGTATTTGGGGAGCCCAGGGAATAGAAAGGAGGAAACACGGAATAACAGACAACCAACGAAAAAATAATGAGCTTGTTCTATATGAAGATGACCAGCTTCACAAAACCATGCTGGGGCCTAGACTTGGACACTCACAGGTTTCCCAATCTCCATGGATTCTCCAAACCTCACTAATCAACCCAAGGGGATAGATAACAAGACCCCTGAGTGAGCCCCTGATGAGAACCATACCAAAAAATGACCATAAACTTTCCATGTGCATTAAGTGAAATACTGAAGGGAGCCTCATCTCTTGAAAGGATCACTGCCCTGATTCCATTTCGTTTTTAAGGGATGAGTTTTCTGGATACTCAGTAACATGTATCTGCCATATAAAAGGCTGGAAGCCAGAAGCCATGATAAAACTCCAAGGAGATTATATTCTGGTAAGAAAGATAGAATATGTACTTATATGTGCAAATGCCCAGTCCTCTGCCCTCCTCACAACCCATGTCACTGACAGCATCTTTAACTTCTGGGGGTCCCCTTCTGAGGATCTATAGAAAGCTAAACGCTCCACTGAGAAAAAGGGATTTCAGTATACCTAAAATTTGGCATTTAATTTCTCAGTCTGCAGACTTTGTAGGATCAGTTAAGAGTGAGGACAGTTGTTCAAACCCACCAGCTGCTCCTCAGAAACCCTGTACGAGGTCACTATGAGTTGGAACTGACTCGACGGCACTTAACAACAACATGCTTTGAAAGATGTAAGGGTTTTGAGTGGGTAGAGTGGGAGACAGATTGGGGGGGACACCAAATCAAATCAAACCCACTGCCATCGGGCTGATTCTAACTGAGGCTGTAAATCTTTACAGGAGTAGAGCAGCTGATGGGTTTGAACTGCCTGGCTGTTGCAGTCCAATGCTTATCCTACAGCATCACCAAGGCTCCTAAAGAAAGGCACAGGGGTGACCATATTTGGGGGCTGGCAAAGAATCCAGTTTGTCCATGGGGGTGGTGGGTGTGTATCACCGAGTCGGTTCTGACTCATAGCGACAACATATGGGGTTTCCAAGGCTGTAAATCTTTACAAGGAGTAGAAAGCTTCATCTTTCTCCCATGGAAAAACTGGTAGAAGTCCTATTCACAATCCGCTGCGCTACCAGGCAGGGTTCCTCATTTACTTGGAAGGGTATGCAATAAGCTGAGAAAACAGGCTGAAGTCAGTCTTGTTAAAAGGCAGTCGGGAAGAAGTCATATCATTTGTGAGGGTGTGAATGGAAGTGTGTGTTTGGAAAATGACCAGAGACAGCCAGCCAGCCATGAGGTGAACTTCGCCAGGTCTGCTCTATAGTACAAACAGTAGGAGATTGCATGAAGGCTGAAGCAGCCTCATTGAATATTTGTGGCCTGAAGAGAAGCCTTCAGGAGCCAGAGCCTGAGAAGAGACCAGCATGCAGGGGAGCGTGCTATGAATGTGGAGGGATGAAAGAGAGAGAGAGAGAGAGAGAGAGAGAGAGAGAGAGAGAGAGAGAGAGAGAGAGAGAGAGAAGTCACATTTTGAGAAGAGCAGTTTTAAACTAGGAGCAAGTAACCATGAGAACAAACTGTGGTCTTAATGAGTTATGCCTAATTAATCGACTCTCATATTCCAAATGAATGGCTTCTACCACTCCTTCCAGTTTGTTCAGAATTTAGTCTTATCATAGAGTCATGAGGTGAGACCTAGGTACATGTATGGGTAGAGGCTGGAAGGAGCAAGAGATGGATGGAATGGAGCTAGAGCCAACATTTTAGGGACTGAGCATACATTTCTACAGGACTATTAGAGATTGAATTGTGTCCCTCCAAAAATACATGTTGAAATCCTCCTAAAGCTGCCTATTGGTGTGGAGTCTTGGTGTGACACTCTAGGATAAGCACTCAACTGCTAACTGCAAGGTTGGTGGTTCAAACCCCTTAGCTGCTCCTTGGAAACCTTATACAGGGTCACTATGAATTGGAACTGACTCAATGGCAGTTAACAACAAGCTGCTTGGATAGGGTCTCACCACAATTGTGAGGAATGGGAAGTGTTTCCTTCTGTTGTGTGGGTCTGACTCAAGGGCACCTAAAAACAACATCTGTTTGGAAATACTCGGTTTCCTTTGTTATGTTAATGAGACCACACTCGTGTGTGTAAGGTGAATCCTAAACTGCATCACTTCTGAGTAAATGCAGGCACACAGACATATAGAGAATGAGTGGATGCCAAGAAACACCAAGAAATGCCAAGGATTGATGGCAGATGCCAGAAACAAGGAGAGGGGGCCCCCAGAAGGAATCAACACAGCGATGACTCTGATTTGGACTTACGGCTTTCAGAACTGTAAGAAAATAAATTTGTGTGTTTTTAAGAATCCCACTTGCGACATTTCTGTTACGACAGCACTTGGCAACCCAAACAGGCTTGTTCAGGATGAAACTCATTTGTTAACTTTTCCATTTTCATGGATTAGATACTGGAGTGCATATTTGCTTAGGCTTCTGAAGACTGAGCAAATCTACCAAAGAGATGGTGTACTTGAGCATCTTCCATCGAAAATACTGAAAGCAAAGCGAACTGAGAAGATCAGTACGTCACTGCCAAGATTAAACCCAGTCCCTCAGATAAAACGATGTATTTTCCTGGGTGGAAACATATTTAGCAACAAGTGACATTGCAGACAGAATATCCACAACTGTCATCACTAAGACAGAAGATGATGACAGGAAGACAGATGGCACATTTGCTTACAAGTGGGCTCACTGACCTCTAAGGCCACCGGCCCAAGCCATCCACATTGTATTCTCATATGCCCCGTGAGGAGACACATCTAACCGAAACAGAGATATGATTATATCACTATCGATTCACGCGTGGAGATGATGAAATCACTGAATGAACAGCTAGTTAACATTGAAAAGCGGTTCAAATTTAAAGTGTCTGTAGGCTAAACCAAATTTGTGTAGGTAAAATAAAATTAATGACAACATTCACTTCCCTCCGTACCCCCAGTATAAAACAATTGCAGTCTTTGTGACTGAAACTGGGAACTTATCTGGGCTAACTGTGTGATTTTATTCCATGACAGAAAGATTTCCATTTGTCAATCTGACTAACTGGTCAGATCGCAACTCCTTATTTACCGAAAAGTGTGCATACAGTCGCTCCGTGGGGCAGATGGTTAATGTTCATGGCTGCTAACAAGAAGATCACTGAGGCTCCTCCCTCGGACCACAAGTCTGGTGAATTACTTCTGGAAAATGCATCCTTGAGACCGTGACAGAGCACAGTTCTACTTGGACATACATGAGAAATGGAAATGAGGAGAGGGCAACTGTTTCATTCCACAGATGACATACAGGAGAGTAAAGTGGTGGAGGGGGCAGAGAAAAAGAGGAAGACCTCCAATGAGATGGATTAGCACAGTGGCAGCAGCAATGGGTGTAGCAACCATTGTGAGGTTGGCCCAAGACCGGGCAGTGTTCCGTTCTGTTGTGCATAAGGGTTGCTATGAGTCAGTACTACCTCGATGGCACCTAACAACAATAATACAAGAGAGGGTTTCCAAAAGTTCGTGGAAATATGGAATGAAAAGGTAATGGACTTTTCTCACAGACTTTTAGAAGCTCCCTCACGTGAACACAGAGGGAGATGACAATTATCTCTTGCTGGTTTGGTTGGAGGGAGAGCACAAGCAAAGTGACACATGATGCTGTAGCTTGTACTGGACGGTCAGGAGACGTTCCAGACACAGTAAGTGGAGACAGCGAAGGCGCAGAGAAGATGTGCACACAACATCGGGTTCCTTTACAAACTTACTGCCTTTGAAGTGACCTTGACTCAGAGCCATCTGACAGGACAGGGCAGGACAGAGAAGACCTGCCCCATGGTGTTCCCAAGGCTGTCATCTTTGTGGGAAACAGACTGCCACATCTTTCTCTTGCAGACTGGCTGGTGGGTTTGAACCGCTGACCTTTTGGCTAGGAACTGAACACTAGCCACTATACCACCAGGGTTCCTTGACCAAAAATAGCCACAAAAAACCCACTGTAACAGAACTGGTTCTGAATCATAGCAACCATATATAAGGTTTCTGAGACTGTCGACCTTGACCCTACCAGACAGCCTCATTTCTCTCCTACAGAGGGGCTGCTGGGGTCAGCAGCCCAGTGCTTATCCCACAGTGTCACCAGGGCTCCTTTGTTGGTGTTGTTAAGTGCTGTTGAGTAAGTTCCAACTCAGAAGATCCTGGATAGGGTTTCCAAAGAGCAGCTGATGGGTTTGAACTGTTTGCCTTGTAATTCACAAGCTAGTGCTGATCCTAGAGTGCCACACCAGGAGTCCTTTGTTGTTGTTGATTGTTGTTGATAAGTGCCATAGAATCGGTTCTGACCCTTAGATACCCTGTATAGGGTTTACAAGGAGCAGCCGGTGGACTTGAACCGCAGACCTTGAGATTCAAATGGACTTTGCAGTCCAGTGCATTAACCCACAGCGCCACACCAGGACTCCTTTAGGGGCAGGAAACTAACAACCACCGATAAGTTGGCATCCTGGTGTGGCATTGTAGGATAAGCACTGGACCACCAGGTCAGTTTGAATCACAAAGTCAGCAGTTCAAACTCACCAGGCTAGGTTAACCTGGACTGGAAGGTAAAGAGGGAGTCCTAGTGTGGTGCCACTGGATAAGCGCTGGACTGCTAACTGTAAAGTCGGCAGTTCAAACCCACCAGCCACTCCTCGGAAACCTTATACAGGGTCACTCCGAGTCAGAGCCTACTCTACGACCCTGAACAACAGCACTGTAGGAAGAGGGGAGTTAGTCAGGACGGAGCACCTTCGTAGCTAGAGATGGTCCAGGAATGAGGTGAGAGCCTGGAGGAAGTCAGGATGAGAAGGAATGAAGAGAAACCCACTTTGAGAATTGTGGACGTGTAAATGGGGAGGGAGGCAGAGGGCCTGGCAGGGCCTTTTCCTCGGCATGGACACAAGGGCCGTAATTTAGTCAATGTGTGATCAACACATTGCAAACACACATATCAAACACACTGACGTGAACAGAGTCTAGAATGTTTTCCTGTTCATTTTGTCTGAGAATGCTGAAGAATCATTTTCTTGTTGAAATTTCAACTCCTTTGCAAAGTATCTTAATCAGATTACCAAAACACTCCCTGACAGTCTGAAAGTCCAATGAATTGGAGGCCTGGTGATGGCTTTTATCTTTCCCTTTCTCTTACATTATCTTTTTTTTTTTTAATGTCCTGTTGTCTTTATTTAATGGTCCAGTGCGTTTTTGTCCCAATTGGAAAGTGGGCATGGCCAACATTTTCCATTTCTTCCTTAAATTCATTCAGAAAGACTGCATGCTCTTGAGTATACCTTAGTTTGTTGTTGTTAAGTGCTGTCGAGTCGGTTCCGACCCATAGTGACCCTGTACAGGGTTTCCAAGGGTGTAAATCTTTACGGGAGTAGAAAGCCTCATCTTTCTCCCGCGGAACAGTTTATAGTTTTGAACTACTGACCTTGCTGTTCGCAGCCCGATTCGTAACCACTATGCTACCGGAGCTCCTTAGTTTAGTTTTTATAAAACCTCTTATACACCCTTTCAGTCTGGAACCAAACCAACCTTTAGGTCTATAAAGCGATGAATAACACTAGGGAAGAAAGTGATCCTCAGTACAATCAACCACAAAGACCAAAAGGACAGTGTTTACCCTAAAACAAAGCTCAGAAGGCAGGATGGGGCAGGAAAGATGGATGGATGGAAATGGAGGGACCCAGGGAAGAAATGGGAATCACACTGTTACATCAGGGGATTGCAGGCAAAGTTAAAAAAACACAACGTCTAAAAAAATAATTGAATGGAAAACTAATTTGCTCTGTAAACTTTCACAGGAAACAAACAAACAAACAAACAAAAGAGTCAACAGAGAAGACCCTTAGAAAAATGCTCTAAAGTAAGATACAGAGGTCAGCTCATCTCCCTTATTAAACAATCACCCCAGAAGTGAGACAGCAACATACGCACACTCCCTACGGCTGTCAAATGCTAGGAGACATGGCACTGGAAAGCTCAGACTGGTTCATGATGGTCCCAGACTATTGGCTCACAATCAGATAGAAGCTATGACAACTCCTGAGTTCAACTCTGCAATGAGATGCCTGGAGCCTGGAGAGTGAGATTATCAGAGTGGGTGGAACCGAAACACTTCCCGTGGAAAGTAACAGGTAGGAAATGGATATCCATTCCAGCCTCTGTGGTTACGTGAGTTCTAAAAGAACATTTAGTCTCTCTGGAATATGAAAGAAGACCTTTGGAAACAGACGTGTGATGATTTTAAGGCAGGACTTTGAACGGTAAGTAAATGAAACAATACTGGAACAGACCCGAATATGTATAATGTGGATGAACCAAAATGGGAAACGTTGCAGGTTGATGCCCTGCTAGAAATGTAATCTGCCTCTTAGAAAACAAAGGCAGGGTGCGGGCTGCAGAGCTACTGAACATCTCGACAGGCAGAGTCAGAGACAACGGAGACCTGCTCAAAGACAGCAGTCCTAACTTTTCCAGTTCTGTTACTGTTCTGCTTCACTGAAATAAAAAAAAAAAAAAATCAAGTCTGTTCCAATGTTGCTTCATCAGCCGTGACTGAACCAGTTCAAAGCCCTATTTTCAACCTTCCAGATTTACTTGCTCAAACAGGTTCCCAGAAAAACAGGAATCTACTCTGGTTTTGGTTATGAAGCACATATAGGAACTGTTAGTCCAAAGCTACATAAAGGAAGAGACGGTTTCTGGCACTGGAGAGCAGGATGCTGTACCCACCGTGAAGGTAGGCTTCTATGGCCGGGAAGTGATGAAGACCCACCAGAGTTTGGAGAACCCAGCCTTACGCATGTCGCTCTGGAAGAAAGCATGGCCAGGTGTACGGAGTCATGATGCACGTAATGTGGAAAACTTCCTGTAACCTAGACCTTAGGAAAAAGACCAAAGCGCTCTCCCCACTTAGGGAAAGGCCTGAAAGACTTTAGTAGTGTGCCATCACTTGTAAACCCCGATCTGGTTGGAAGGGCTAGCAGAGAGAGTGGTTTCCGAAGTAGATTCCACAGAGAAATACAGACTCCATCAGAGAGTACAGGACTGCAAGCCCACGGAATCTTTACGGTGAGTGAAAGGAATTTGGGAGAAGAAAGAGAAAGAGGGAGAGAAGGAAGGATTACTGGTTGTCATGTTTGGGAAATATAGTTCAGGCAGCTACCACTACCAAGTGCTCAGAAAAGGATCACATTAGAAGGTCCTGGAGAGAGTGGGAACAAAACTCAAAGTCACAATAAAGACCACGCTGACTGGTCAGATAAGAAATGGTGGAAGCCCGAGACTCTGGCTCTTGGTCACCCTTCAGATCTGGAAATGAACTCATCCCCCCCCACCCCCCCAGCTCCATTTTCAGCCAAGTACTAGATACGTATATATGGGAAGACCACAACACAAGTAAGATAAACACACACTAAAATGGTCAACCATTTGAGATCAAAAGGGCAGCATTTACTCAAGGACATAGTTCAGAAGGTGGACAAAGAAGGAGGTATGGAAATCAAACACAGAGAGGAAGTGGGGTAAATGGTCTTTCATTGAGGGACCGCAATCAGTGAGATGCAACAAAGTGCAGGACTTGTTGAATGTGAAACTGATGATCTGCTGCTCTGTAAACCTTCACTCAATTCACAATACAGTGTTTTAGAAAATTGGAAAATTAAAGTAAATGTAGGTGTGACTCACCTTCATCAGCCACACACTAAATTCCTTAGGACAGAATTCCAGGGAAGGGAGTGAGTGGGTTTTCCTACTCTGAGCGATTTGTTGAAATTGTTGTTAAGTGTCGTGGAGTTGGCTCTGACTCATACAGACCCCATATAGAGTTTCCAAGGAGCGACTGGTGGGTTTGAACTACTAACCTTTCAGTTAGCAGTTCAGTGCTGATCCTACTGTGCCACACCAAGTGGGAATCTCTCAAGTAAGGCTGGGTGTCAGCTAGAGACAACACCAATGAATTCAAAGCTGGTATGTAAAATAGCACAGGATACTCGTCCGAGAAGCATGGCATGGTGAGAAGCAGACCTTAGTTCTTGGGGGGCAGACACAGAGAAAAAATAAAGCACAGACTCTGTAAGACAGAAGGTTCCCCTATGTGTTTTGAGAATAGCAAATATGCACACTTTGTGACAGATTTCCCAGCCATTAAGATCAGAAACCCAGAAGAGGGCAGGGATGCTACAATTCATACCCAAGAGGAAAGACAACAAGAGCTCAGTGGAGCTCCTAGGAGGGTATAGCCAGCCCCCCTCAGAGGGACCAGAAGTGGGTACAGACCCACTTCCTGGGGCGGGGCACTGAGATGGGACAGCTCAGCATTCAGGCCAGAAATTCTCTTCTGGATCCGCAAATGCTAATGCTGCCCCCTTGGATGGTCGATGGTCTGCAGGTAGCCAGGGCCACCTGAAGGTCTGTGAGGTACCCAGCCAAGAATCAGTATCCCCAAAAGGACCTCAAAGAGAAGTGCCACCCAAGTCCTCAGGTAACCTTTTCCACACGTAAAGAAGAGATCAGTATTACATATTTTCCAGAAAAGAAATAAATGAATAAAATTTAGAGAAAATTATAATAGGAAAAATAACTTGTCACCTGTTGTTATCTATAATTCTCCATTGCCTTGTAGTGAGACCCAGTATGGTGCTGTAGGATAACACTGGACTAGTAACTGTAAGGTCGGTAGTTCAAACACATCAGTTGCTTCTAGAAACCCTGTACAGGGTCGCTGAGTTGGAATCAACTCAGTGGCACATACCACCAACAACAACAATGCCTTCCTTGTAAGAAAGGGAAATCCTTCTCATAGGATGGGCTCTTGTTTGGTAGAGTTCAGACCAGATGTAAGGGCTCAGTGGAATGGTTGAAAGATTTTGAAAAGACTAGGAAGATGTGCAGTGAGTTAAGTGTTGGGCTGTCAGCCACAAGACCGGTGGTTCAAACCCACCAGCTGCTCCAATGGAGAAAGATGAAGCTGTCTGTTCCCATAAAGATTTACAGCCTGCCAAGTCCTCATAGGCATGCAAAAGCTGGACAGTGAATAAGGAAGACTGTAGAAGAATTGATGCTTTTGAGTTATGGTGTTGGAGGAGATTATTGAAAGTGCGATGGGCTGCCAAAAGAACCAACAGATCTGTGTTGGAAGAAGTGCAGCCAGAGTGCTCCTTGGAGGCCAGGATGGCCAAACTTTGTCTCTCATACTTCGGACACAGTGTCAGGAGAGACCAGTCACTAGAGAAGGATATCATGTTTGGTAAGGTGGAGGGATCAGAGACAGAGAGGAAGACCCCCAACGAGAGGATTGGCAAAGTAGCAGTATCAATGGGCTCAAGCGTGGCAACAAGTGTGAGGTTGACCCAGGACCAGACAGTGTTTCGTTCTGTTAGGCATAGGGTCGCTATGAGTTGGTACTGACTCGATGGCACCTAACAACAACAACAACAACACAGCCCTAAGGAGCAGTTCTACCCTGGCCTGCAGGATGTGTGAGTTGGAATGGAATTGATGTCAATGGTGGGTAGAAAGATCCTAAGGAGCGCTGGTGGCACACTGGTAAATGCTCAGCTGCTAAAGAAAAGGCCAGCGGTTAGAACCTACCAGTCGCTCTGTGGATAAAAACATGCCGCCTGTTTCTATAAAGGTTCATGGCCTTGGAAACTAGCCTGTCCTAGAGTCACTAAGAGTCAAGGTCAACTCAATAGCAGCAGAATGATCCTAGATATTGAAATGTTAGAGGCAAATGCCCATTGGCAGACTGAACATATGTACGTCCTAGGTATTGAAACGTTAGAGGCAAATGCCCACAGGCAGACTGAACACATGTACATCCGAGAACAAAGTGGGGGAAGAGGCTGATGTGAATGTGTTTTGCAGAGTGTGATGCTTAGCTTTCTGGGCTACAAAGTGTTCAGTAAATCTGTATATGCCCAGGCACTGCTGCATGTGTACTCAAGACTGACTGGAACACAGGGTTCAGTTAGGGGCCATAGATAAAGCCAATGAGGTCAACTTCAGCTTGAAAGGCAAGCAAGTGTGAAGAGGCACGAATGGATTCTCTTGTATGAGTGATCGAAAAGAGGCTACCCTGGATATGTGGTTTGTACCCACATTGATGCTCATGTCTGCCATAGCCCAGGCGGAATATCATCATCAAATAATGTGTGCACAAAGATGACTTCCTCTTAATGTAAATACCAACCAGGCATTTTAATAAGATGCTAATAAGCGAGAAGGAAAAAGAACAAGGATAGCATCTTATTCAAGGCTCTTATAGGTCAAGACATATCCTCTCTACTTCTGAAATGGCTTCTTAATCATTTTTGAAAGTCTAAAGGTCAAGACTGATATATTCAACTATCACTGTAATTAAAATTGGTTTCACAGTAGATGTGGTTTCCTTTCTAAAACTATTACAGAAAGTGATTTGGAAATAGAAGCGGACAATACTTCACTCATACGATTTACAAAACCTTTTTACCTAAGCTCATATTTGGTTTTCATAGCAGCTTTGTGAAGCAGGAAAGGCAGGTAATATTAACTCCTTTTCACAGGTTACAAAACTGAGGTTCTGGAATGTGATATTTATTAATGGTTGTCTCAAATGTTAATTCATGGGCAGTCCATTTCTTCACTGCTGTATACTGCCACGTGGATCATATACTACATTCCCTGTGCTGTGAGCTATGTGGTTTGTTGTAGTCTCTGCTTTCATTTATCAGGATTCCCTGGTGGCACAATCGTTAAGTGCTCAGCTGCTAACAGAAAGGTCTGTAGCTGGAAGGTACCATTGTCTCCCGAAGAGGAAAGTAGATCTAGTGATCGACTCCTGAAAGACTGTTGTTATTTATTGTTGTGAAGTGTCATGGAGTCGGTTCTGACTCATTGTGGCCCTGTATAGGGTTTCCGAGGAGCGGCTGGTTGGTTAGAACTGCTGACCTTTTGGTTAGCAGCCATGTGTTTACCCTGCAGCACCACAAAGAAACCCTAAGGGGAGGTTCTACTTTCTACTCCGGAGTCGCTATGGGTTAGAAGTGACTCATCGTCACAGAACAGCCAAAACAGCAATTTGATTCATCTGTCTGTGTCTGTGCCTACATAACTCTGTTCTATTATAATTTTATCATACTTTTCAATGAGTAGTAAAGCTGCAGTGGAGACCTGGTGTGGCACTGCGGGTTAATGTACAGGACTGCAAGGTTGGTTTGGACCACAAGGTCAGTGGTTCAAGTTCACTAGATGATCCTCAGAAACCCTATACAGAGTCGCTACGAGCCAGAACCGACTTCACAGCACATAGCAACAACAAAGCAGAAAACTCCATGAGATGAACTGACACAGTCGCTGCAACAATGGCCCCCAAGATGGAAGGATTGTGAGGAATGTGCGGGACTGGGCGGTGTTAAGCTCTGCTGTATGTAGAGTTGCTCTGTGCCAGACCAGTTCTACGGCACCAAACGACAACAGTAAAGAAGCTGTATTCTCCTTCTCCATAGCCTTCATCATTTTTCTTCTTACAAAATGTTCTTCACTGTTCTTGCATGTTTATTTATATCAACAGCCTGTCTTGTCAAATGGGAAGAAGAAGAAAAAAATCAAGTGATATTTTATTGGGATCGTGTTAAAACATTTTAAGCTAATTTAGGGAAAGTGCACATGTTTGATACTGAAACTTCATATTCAAGAAGATGGTATGCCTTTCCAAATATTTATGTTTCCTTTTGTGTCCTTCAGGAACTTTTAAGTTTTCTTCAATAGCTTCATCTTACATGTATCTTCTTATTGTTCAATAAGTTACTGTTGTTTTTGTTATAGATGAGAACTTCCTTTTCATTATACTTTTTAACGAGCTGTTGTGTCTAAAGAAGTTATTTGTTTCCTTTGTAACTTTGTATCAGTCACCTTATTAAACTGGCTTATTATTTGCAGTGTATACAGTTTTTCCTTTGCTTCCCTCTGATTCTCATCAGGTATGATACCAGGTATCACTGTTGCTGTTGTTAAGTGCCATTGAGTTGGTTCCGACTCAAACAACTAGCAGGGGTGGGGAACCTTTTTTCTGCCAAGGGCCGCTTATAAAATAATTCGTGGGCCATACAAAATTAACAACTTAAAAGTTACCCTGTTATAGGACTGATTGTGAGGGTTGGAAATGTAAAGGTAGACATTTTACAGCAAGGAGGGGAGTGATTAACTTTTCAGTCTAGGAACGGAGGTCCCTAGGACCATCAAGGGAGAAGAGCAGAGAGCGGGACCCTACCCAGAGAAGCAGTGATGCCTGAAATGGAGCCAGAGACAATGATGTGGAGAGATGGAGCAGCTGGGGGCTTTAGACCCGGAGAGGGAATGGGACTGTATGCTGACAACCGTGGGACAAGCTTGTAGTGTATACCCCTTGGTTGGTTGATGATGCACGGTGGGGATTGTAACCATGGCAATGAATTGATATACAATAGAATGAATGTAAAACTTATGTTCTCCCATATAAGCTATTACATAATTCACAATAAAACATTAAAAAAAAAAAAAGTTAGCCTGTTATAATGTGATGGCTGGAACTATGGTTGCCTTGGCAGGGCCAGACCAAATGATTTTGGGCCATAGGAGGGATGGACGTTCTCCACCTCTGTTGTATAGGGTTTTTGAAGAGCAGCTGGTGGATTTGAAACACCAACGTTACAGTTCAAACTGACCTTGTGGTCTATGCTTACCCTATAGCACCATACCAGGTATCCAGGTATCGCTGTTGTTGTTAAGTGCCATCAAAGTGATTCCGACCTACAGTGACCTTGTATAGGTGAACTTGAACTGCCGACCTTGCAGTCCAGCACATTAACCTGCAGCGCCAATTCTGACCTTGTGACTGTCTTTGCATTTGTGTTCATTACTTTTCTTTCTCTTATCGAGTTGCATCCTCCTTGCAACTGTCAGAGCACAATTAAAAGTCCCATCTTTCTTTCAAGGCAGATGGAAAAGTCACTAAAACTTATAGTAAGTAAACTGTTAAACAAATGTGTAAAAGTAGTTCTCACCATCTGTAGTTAGATGACGAAACTCCTAACTCATGAAACTTACTGCCACGGGCAGTTCTGATTAGACCGTGTGAGATCTGAAAGGGAGCCAGACAGTTCTGGGACTAGTACACATGACTGTAGTTATGTGTATTGAGAAAGTGGCTGTGGAATCACATGTCTTGGGGTGAACTGATGTGTATGGGGACATGGAGAAGTGTCTCCTCTTCCCAACACTGACAACTGGTCCTAGTCATTGCATTGGTCTATTTCCTCCATTAAATGAGGAGACATGGGCCAGTAGAAGAGGCATTATTAAAGCTTTATGGGTCGAACTCAGATGTGACTGACAAATCACAGTGTATTTTTTATCATTACTGTAATTTTAAAGAATCTTTGTGTATTTTTGGTGCAACTCCACACAGCAAATTAAGTTACTACTTAACAATTTCTACACCTATTTGCTCAGTGACATTGGTTTCACATCGTGTCAACACAAATTCTCAGTATTTCTGCATTCCATTCTGGTTGTTCCATTTCCATCAATCTAGCTTCCCAGCCCTCTTCTCCCTAGCCCCACAGCGACCTTCTCATCTTTGCTTGAGGATTAATGTTGACCATTTGATCTTTTCCTTTCTCTTATTGTTGTTGTTTTTAATTAATCACAGTACTCGTGATGATTTTGTTTATTTTATGAGCTGAAAGGTGGCCTCCTGAAACGGTTTCAGCTCAGCATTTAAAGGGGGGCAATAGTCCCGAGGGTCCTCTAGTCTCTATCAATCCAGTAAGTCTGGTCGTCTCCTTTTTAAGAATTTGAATTTGGTTCTATACTTTTCTCCCATTCTATCCAGAGCCATCTATTGTGTTTGCGGGCAGCACAGTGGGCAGCATAGCTGAGCTCCATCTAGTTCTTCTGGTCTCAGAGTAGGTGATTACAGTGTATTTTAATTTTCTATGAAAACATGACAGATTTTATTATCCAGTCTTCATGGGGAAATATAAATTGGTGATATAGTATGTTTTCCCCCTCAAAATTCCTAGTTGTTTCAAAATAGTAAATTAACACAAAACGTGATTTGTAAACACACGGAAGGATCAAGCAAAAGATCTATGAGAGGGGACCTATTCCATCATAAATGGATTCCTTAAACCAACTGGTAAAATCAGCACCAAACATTCCTAGTCTAGATCTTGCATGAGCCAGAATCGGGCTCCTTCTGTTAGGTTACAACACACCTGTGCTCTGAAATGCTGTTTCCATATGATGTTGCTTAAGAAGACCATCATTTGTGCTTCGACTTTGCCTGACAATTTCAGGGGAGCCCAACGGCTGGGCACAGGGAGAAACTGGAGGTCCCGGCCATTCTGTTTGTATTAACCTTGTAGATTATCAAGATTTCTGGGAGTGGAATGTCTTAAAGTCTTATCCGTAAAACTATTGCCTCTAGATCTGATCGGCTTCAAGGCTGGAGCGGAGAGAAGCTGACTGACAGCCCAATGGAATATAGACAAAGCCATGGCGACAACCAGTCACTCAAAGTCCCATTTTACTAAGTGCTTTGAAAACGAGGCCCTAGAACCTTCCGTCAATTTAAGAGTTAGCGCAAGCAGTGGAAATTCCCAGTCCTCTCTCTGAGGAGTGTCATTTGAGGGCTCAGGCTGGCCTGGGGACAGTAGGACATGGGAACACAATGACCATACAGGTTTCTGTTGTACAAAGAAGGGGGAGGAAATGGTCCCCTTGTTGAGGGTTCTTGGCAGACTACAGAGTAAATTATTTAAACTAGCAATGATAATGTCTGTGCAATTACTGTAAGATAAGCACTGGACTGTTAACCACAGATCAGCAGTTCAACCCCACCATCCATGCCTCGGAAACCCTATGCAGGGTTGCTAGAGTTGGAATTGACTCAGTAACAACAGCATTAAGTAAGAACTGTGATGTATGCATAATGTATGCCTATTTCTAATATTAAAATCTTGTCTCTTCTTTCCAGCATACCCTTTAATGTAACAAATCACCAGTAGTTTTCATCTCCTATATTGCTTTTCTATCTTGGTGTTGCCATAGCCAATATAACCCAATTCTCCCCGCCCCCACCCCTCTGCCCTCCCCTTTGGTAAGAGGGATGGGCAGTTTGGTGAGTTCTCCAATAGCCATTTTCCAAAAAGACATGGGAGCCTTTCATGTTATTGTTAAGTGCCTTCAAGTCACTTCCAACTCATAGTAACTCTGCATAGGGTTTCCGAGGAGCAGCTGGTGGGTTTGAACCTCTGACCTTGGGGTTCGCAGTCCAGTGATGTGCCTACAGCAACACACCAGGAGTCCTTTCATCTACTGCTATGGAAAAAAAATCTCTAAGATGTTAGGTGAACAAAAAACACGGTGCAGTATGTTTCCCTCCGATTTAAGTAAAACCCGGTATTGTAACAAGAGCGCGAGAGTCATTCTGCTTGTTGTCTGTGGGCGCTTCACAAAGTTTGGGGGAACATTGAGTGAAAAGATAACAGAATACTTTCAAGGACTTTTTGAGTTCCCTTCGTATATTTAGACTATTTCTACACTGAAATGGAAGAAATTGATAATATCGGTTGTGTCTAAGAAAGAGAACTGAAGGGAGACTATATGTCCGTTCTTATGTGTAATTAATTCATATAAATAAATAAGGTTTAAATGAAATAAAATAAATGGTTATTAGTATCAATCCAGCAAATGAATAGAAGACAAAATTATTTTCCCAGGAGCTGAATGTATTCATCTTCTTAGAAAAAAAGCATCCTTTCCATACAATCCCCCACCAATAAAAAGGAAACCCCAGGATATAAACTTGAAAGCATTGGCAATTCTTAAATGAATTCTTAACGTCTAATAAATTATTTAATCTGGGCCAAACTTTAACTTTACAGCAGCAAATGGATGTTCAAATTTTTCTCTAAATGATGGAAACAATGATAATATTTTACATTAATGAAGAGGTAAGGGAGATATAAACATTATTTCTAACACATTTCCCTTTCGTCCCCTGGTGGGATTGAATTTTTAGTAAGAGTAATGTAGCATAAATAACTTTA
>NW_006408574.1:8771168-8811781 GCF_000296735.1 Chrysochloris asiatica
AAATGTATTAAAATGATTCATGTAATCTTATTTAGTTATCAAGAATAAAAAAAGCATAAGTAACCATCTAATTACAATACAAATGCTATTTTTTTTTAAATCAAGGACTATGCACACAAAGTGTTTTAAGGCCCACTGCTAACTATCGTAGAGTCTGGAATTACGATAAACTATGTTGTGATGAATACAAAGATGACCAACAATCCACAGATACAAATTGTGTCCAGCCTCCCCAGATCCTAAAATTCTATCAACGATACAGCTACACAGAAAAATCATGAAGAAACATAAATTAGACTTTCGAATGACTCAGGACACAAGAAGAAATATTATGGTAATATGATGACAAAGACAAAGTACAATGGGTTAGGGTTAGGGCCCTAGCCAGCTCTTCTATCTATGCCCATAAGCTACTGAAATATTAACAGCCAATAGATTATTAGCATTAATTTAATGAAATGTGAAACATTTCTTCGTGCTACAATTTAACTGAACCCTCATATCTGGTGAGCATCTAATAAGAATGTTGAATCATACTCCTGAAAATTCCTATTTAGTGCTTTCAGCAGGAAATGTGTGTATGTGATTTCATAAATGTATTTTTGTGTATTATTTAAACACACATGGACCACGCTGACTAAAGGATAAAGTAAAAGAAGAAATAATATCCCAACCAAATTAAAATATCATTAGTTTGAACTATAGCATGCTACTCACACACACAAAAATTAATTTGTCCCCATTTTCATCTTTTGAAAAATGCTGACATTTTAAAGTGGCTTGAAACTTACAAACAAATAAATAAGAACATCCAAGCCAAAAAATAAATACTAAGGTTTATATATTTTTTTAATCTGAAGATTAGAAACTAATATAAATCAAATGCTTAAAAAAAAAATCAAATGCTTAAAAAAAAAGTTCATGACTCTGATATCCTCTTAGTATAAGAAAGATGGTTTTTATATGGGATACTAAAATATTCCGAGTGTCAAACATTTCTTTTTCTCGATAATAGTTTTAAATTTCATTAGCTTATCTTTTGAAATTGATTTGCACATTGTGGTCGATGTTTTCTGTGGGGCAGTAACTTTGTTGTAGTTCAGCGCTGTCATGTCAGTTCTGACTCATAGTGACCCTGCATAGGATTTCCAAGAAGCGACTGGTGGGTTTGAACCGCCGACCCTGTGGTTCACAGTCCAGTGCTAATCCTGCAGTGCCACACAGGGACTCACGTATTTCTGAGCAGATACGGGTCAGGTGTAAGTGTCAAGACACAGTGAGCAGGAACCGTGTTATCTAGGAATTCAGCAGGGGATTCTGGTGTTTACCAGGACCCAAATTTACAGAGTCACATCAACTGAATTCACTGACTATGCACCCTACTTATGTATAGGTTCTTTAGGGATGATCCCCACTCACTGGTTTCTAGGTGGGGATTTTGGTACAGGGGAGGCCTCCTCCACAGTTTTATTTGTCTCAGGTAACAAACTGGGACTTAAAGAAGGGACACAAAAATATAGAACCCTCTGACTCTGCTGGAAAGGCACTGAGGCTTGGCCAACAAGTTGTTAAAGACCTGTGTTCACAGACCTTCTCTTGTGTGGTTCTACAGAGGATGAAGGCGTCCTTCTGTGGATCAACACAGGACTGCTAACCACAAGGTCAGCAGTTCAAACCTACCAGTCACTCCTCAGAAACCCTATATCGGGTCACTGTGAGTTGGAACCGAGTTGACGACACTTACCAACAACAACAACAGAGGATGAAAAAGAGAATGAACTCAATCAAATCCCCTCCAATGACTGGGGGGGTAGCGGGGAGCAGAGGTAGTGTACCATGGAGTTGGTTCCAACTCACAGCGACCCTGCATAGGGTTTCCAAGGCTTTAAATCTTTACAGGAGCAGAAAGCCTCATCTTTGTCCTGCAGAACAGCTGGTAGTTTCAAAATCCTGACCTTGAGGTTAGCAGCCCGATTCGTACCCACTACGTTAACAGGGATCCTACTTAAAACACTTGATTTCTCCAGGTCAGAATCGCCAAAAAATCTACCCATTCCTAATAGTTGGCAAGACGAAAGTGGTAGGACACCTTAAATAGCTTTCATGGCACTTAAATGTCATTAATCTGTTACAGACAGATGGGCAGATGCTGATTGAGGATAACAAACTCAGTGGATTACGCAGATGACAATCTTCAGGGGCACTGAGAGGGAGGTCGAAATCAAATATAAAGCACAGTCTTGAGTCCCGGGACTTCTGGTGTCACACTGTGGGATTAGCACTGGCCTGTGAACCACATGTCGGCAGTTCAAACCCATCCAGTGCTCCTTGGAAACCCCATATAGGGTCACTGTGAGGTAAACAATAACAACAAATTAAGTTCCAGGAAACACAATAAACACTAGCAAACCCATGTTTAAACAAAGATGTCACTAGCAAATAGCCAGTCGTGATGAGGGTACCTTAATATAATTTTGTTTTATAAAAAAGGTATCCTTTTAAATCCATTTGGTACTTCTTTGGCTAAAGAGGGCATTTTCTTGTAGTTATTATTAAGTACCGTGGAGTCGGTTCTGACCCATAGTGACCCTGCACAGTGTTTCTGAGGCTGTAAATCTTCACGGGAGCAGAAAGCCTCATCTTTCTCCTGTGGAACAGCTGGTAGTTTCGAACTGCTGACCTTGAGGTTGGCAGTCCGACTCCTAACCACTACGCTACCAGAGCCCCTTATTTTTCTTGTAGAGAGGGGCACAAACCACGAAAACAAAACCAACAAAAGGAGCCCCAACCATAACAATGGGGCCTCAGATAGGAAAGCTCTTACATGTAAGCTAATATGTACAACTGGTATCAGGATTTGTTTTTTTTTTTTCCTTTCAGTTTTCTTCCATGTTCCAGTTGTGACTTGGTTACTTGGTTTAATTTGCCAATTAATACGATCGAAACCGTGCACCCACTCTGAGTAAAGGATCCTTTAAGGAGGAATGCATCTTTCAGGGTCTCTACAGGAAGAAAGTCAGACTGTACAATGTACCTCAGGAGTGCCTGCCTGCAACTACATTTTCATGGCTGGGAATAAACAGTTGCGTTCACACCATGAGAGAGCTAGTTCAATTCAGTCAAGCGAGTCCAGCTGAGAAGGATGGTTAACAGGTAGCCTAGAAATCAATGTGAAGGTGAGTAAGAAAGTCTAGGGGAGGTGAAGTGTTGGGGGGTGGAGGTTTGAAATGAAGACCACACAGGACATTTTTTATCCACTGAGCACCTGCCCTAAAGCCTTTGCAAGTGGTAGGCACTTCTCTTTCCACTGAAATGGCTTTTGGGGGTGTGTATTGGGGGTAGGGTGGAGTACCTCTGTCAGGAGCTTTTAGGAAGAACAGAGACCTCGCCTACCTCTTTTCCTTTAATGAAAACAGACAGTTACTTTTATGTGCGGACCATTTTACGACTCCTACGTGATACTGTCTTACACTATTTTAAAGCTAGGGGAGAATCAGGCGGTCATTCAGAACTAAGCCTTGCTTTTCTCGATGAAGGGACAAACGTCTCGAGAGACTATGAATTATTAGAGACCACCCCCTTGCATGTCAAAACCGATTACAGTGACTAAGGGGTTTGGAAATGCTGTATGCAATGTTGTTAAAAAGCAGGTGACAAAAACAAACCCCAAAACATAGGAAATGACTTGATAAGACAAAGGAAAGCACAGATGAGAACTCTTCTCAGAACAGCGAGCCGTCCTGTTCTGATGTTAGTGACAAACAGTGGAGTGAGAACGAAGGGCTTCCACACATGAGCAAAGAATGGGCACGCATGACGAATTATGTAATCACTACAAACACAGAAATCATACAGAGTACTTACCTAGTACCTAGATTACCTTGACATAAACCCATAAAATGTGGCATATTAAGTCTTCGCTATAAATTATTTTCTCTCCAAATTGATTTCTACTATTTGTTTTCTGCTATTTCACTATAAGAATGTGCTATATAGTAAGAGACGAGACAGCTTCCTAATTCACATCACCATCTCAAAGCAACGTCTAGAAAAGCAATTCTGTGGATACTTTAGCTCAGGTAATTGTAACGGATTCTTTCCTCCCTATGTTTGGTCAGGGTGAGAGAAGCAAGTTCAGGTTGTGGAGTTGTGTATCCAATTCTGAACAATTTTCTTTGACTTTTGTTTCAGTACGTCAAAATATATTTTGCCTAAATAGGCTTTAAATTAAAAAAACAAAACAAAACAAAAAACAAACCTCTGAACACTCAAGTATGCAGGTGTGTTTCTAAGATATTTATTTGCTCAGAGCTATGATCTGAGCCAACACAAATGTTTCTCATATTCTCATACAAGACCACCCCAAATGTACCTTTGATAGAACTCCACACATGGTTTGTGGGGAAACACTTAGGATTTCAGGGTTTATGGAGTGCTTTTCATGTGCATTAGACAATACACAGGATGTCTCTGTTGAAAGGGAGTCCGTTTCTAAAACCTGAGTAATCGCACAGGTGGTATGTGCGCACGACAAAGCTCTAATGTCTGAAGTTTGGGGAATTACGGCTCTAGCTCTACATAAGGTAACGTCTCTGGGGGATGGGCTAGCATAAATATTATTAGCCAAACCTGTGAAAATTCTTCCTGGCTAAATGGTGTTTTCCCTTCTGTGTTATTCCCTGGTTTATTTCTCATTCCAATAACAACAACAAAGTCCTGTCAAGCTCTCTCACTAGAAATGTCAAGCATTTTACAGATGTCATTGACGAAAGCCTACCGGGATCAGCTGTTTTGTGAGTACGAATCACCTCTCTGACTTCCCCTTGTGATGAAAACCTCCTGACTCATGTAGTTGGGGCAGGGCACCCCGGGCAGTGTGATTCTGCAGAGCAGCTCGGAACAGACACTGCACTGCATGACACATTCTGGCCCCAGCCCAGTCTGGGTGAGCGTACCATTTGAGGAGACCCAGACGCTTGCTCAGTGAACCCGATAAAAATGCAGACACTTACTGTTGCTGGGGAGGCCCGAGTTGTGTGTGTCACTGTGTGGCCAGAATTCTCCATGGAATTGCCGATCAGGTAGGTTCCTCCCGAGCTGCTGATGAGCTGCCCACCGGTGACGCCCATCTGAATGCCACCAGTACCCACCATGCTGTGGGACGAGACCACCGCGGTCACCTGCGCAGAGCTCCCTTGCGTGTCAAAGTAATTACCCCCGGTGTTTTGGCTGTACATCTGCGTTTCGGTGTAAGGATAGGTTGTTGTCCGGCTTTAGAAGGAAAGAAAAAGAAGATGACATTTACTGGTTTATGTAGTGAGTCTAATTTTTTTTTTTCCGAGTGTGAATGAATGTTGAAAATAGACTTTAGACTTTGGGGTATGGGGAGTTTTGCATTTTCTATCAAGCTTCAGTCCCACTGCACAGTTGAGCATACTTTCCACATTAAAGGGGTCCTTTAATAAGACCTAGAACTATACAGATCATTAATGAAAAAATAGGGCCAAATTTCGGGGCTCTAATGCATGGCATAAATACACTGCCAAACATCACTAAAAACACACAAATAGTAGAAGGCAAAACAGATGACTGGGACCTCCTGAAAATTAGACCCTTAAGTACATCAAAAGATTTTGTTGAAAGAGTTTAAAGGGAGTTCACAGACTGGGGAAATTTTTTTTGCAATGACTTATTAAACAAGGGACTAAGCACTAAAATTTATAGAACCCTAAAACAGCTGTACAAGGGAAACGACAAAATAACCCAATTAAAAAATGGGCACAGGACATGAACAGACACTTCACCAAGGAAGACACTACAGACATAAGAAATGCTCACAGTGATTCATCATGGTTGTTGTTAAGTACCATCCAGTCAGTTCTGACTCATAGCAACTATGAGATTTGAACTAACTCCAGTCGGTTTAGAGTCATAGAGGCTCGTGAGTTTGAACCGCTGACTTTCTGGTTCATGCTGACCTTTTGGTCATGCGCTTATCGTACAGTGTCACCCAAGGTCTTTGTTGTTGTTGTTGTTGTGAAGTGCCATCAAGTCAGTTCTAACCCATAGTGACCCTGTATAGGGTTTTCAAGGTGTAGCTGGTGAGCTTGAACAGCTGACCTTACAGTTCAAACCAACTTTGAAGTCCAGTGTATTAATACACAGTGCTACACCAGGACTTTAGAAAGATGTAAATCAAAACAACAATGAAATATTCTCTCACCCCAACATTAATAGCCAAGTTCAAAAAAATGGAAAACAACAAATGTTGGCAATGGTGTGAAGACTGGGACCCTCCTATATTGCTGGTGAGACTGTAAAAAGGTGCAATCTCTATGGAACACAGTATGATGCTTCCTCAGAAAGTTGGAAATAGAATTACCATCTGACCCAGCCAGCCTCCTATTTGATGTATACCCACAAGAAATAAAGAGCCAGGGCTACAAAGGCAAGAAGTGACTGGCTTACAAGCTTTCAAGAGGAAGCCTAGATCTAGAGGGATCGGAGAAGTTAGAATCTCCACTGAGAGTACTATCCAATCTGTCTGGGTGGGGCTGATGAAAGGAGATGAGGATAGGTCTGTTGTGATACAATAGTGAATAATTGTTATCAGGACTGATTGTGAGGGTTGGAAATGTAAAGGTAGCTGTTAGTAGCAAAAGGAGGGGAGTGATTGACTTCGCAGTCTAGGAGCAGAAGTCCCTGGGACCATCAAGGAAGAAGAGTGGAGAGCAGGATCCTACCCAGAGAAGCAGTGACGCCAGAGATGGAGGCAGAGATGATGATGTGTAGAGATGGAACAGCTGGGGACTCTAGACCCAGAGAGGGAGATGGGCTGTGTGCTGACGACCGGGGGGGTGGGGGCAGGCTTTTAGGGTATACCCATGGTTGGTTGATGATGCATGGAGGGGATTGTAACCATGGCAATGAAACGATATACGATAGGATGAATGTAAAGCTAATGTTCTCCCATGTAAACTATCACATAATTCACAATAAAACATTAAAAATAAATAAATAAAGAGCCAGGACACGAGTGGCTATCTGTACACCAATGGTCATCACAGCACTGCTCACAACAGCAAAAAGATGGATACAGCCCAAACATCCACCAATGGGAGGATGGATAAACAATCTTTGTACATACACACAATGGAGTACCATGCAACGGGGAAGAACAGTGATGAATTTGTGAAACACCTCACAAGATGGATGAACCTGGAGGACATTTTGCCAAGTGAACTGAGTCACAAAAGGAGAAATATTGAGACCACTGTTGTAAAATCTCCAGAAAACGTTTTCTTCTAAAGGAATCATTCTTTGGTGGTTATCAGGGGTGGGAGAGAAGAAGGGAGAGTAACTAGCTGGCTATAGGGTAGACACATGTTAACTTGGTGACGGGGAGGACAATATACAAGAAGGGGGAGGTTGGCAGAAGAATGATGAAGACAGGTGAAGACCCAGGGAGGTATATAAAGGCTAAAGGGGATAGAGGGAAACACTTATATACACAACCTTGGAACAAGTGTTGTGTAGATGGATACAGGCAAAGAGACACAGGCTGAATGCGTATGGGAGGAAGAATGAAAGCATGCCCACAAATCTATAAGGGTTTGAAAGAGGGTATTTGTACATGAGTATTTACCTTTACTGCAAACACAACTATAGATGTGGTGGAGCACACGGGGGCAAAATGATGAAAACTTTTTCGATATTCCCAAACATCTTAAGGCAATGAGTTGCTGGGGGCTCAGGATCACAGTCTCAGGGAACACCTTGGACACTTGGATATAATATAGTCCACAAAGATGATGCTCTATACCCTACTTTGGTGAGTACTGTGTGGGATCTTAAGGCCCATGAGTGGCCATCAAAGGTGCAGCTATTTATTGGTCTCTCCTAGTGCAGAGGAAAAATGAGTGTTAAGAACAGAAGCTAATTGGAATCAGTCCAACAGACTAAAGGAACATGTGAATATCAGTCTCCACGATTCTGAGACCAGAACTAGACGGTGCCCAGCTACCACTCCCACCTGCTCTGGAAGGGATCACATTAGAAGGTCCTGGATAGAGTGGGAGAAAATGTGGAACAAAACTTAAAATTATTAATAATATATAAAAAAAGACCAGGCTTATTGGTCAGAAAGAGGCTGGAGAAACCTGAGAGTATGGCCCTCAACCATCCTTAAGGTCTGGAAAGAACTCACTCTCGTGGCCCAATTTTCAGACAAGGAGTAGATAGTATATAGAGAGTACAACGACACTAGTAAGGTCTGCTCACCATAGAACGATTTAATCATTCAAAATCAAAAGGGCAACATTTACCTAAGGACAAAGTTGGGAAGGGCTGGGAAGGGGGATGGACTGGGAATAGGAAGCACATGGAGGAAGTGGGATAACGGTTGTTGTAGGGAGGGGATTGTAATCATTGAGATGAAACCAAGTGTCTGATTAAAGGTGTCCTTTAATAAGCGCACTTCAGAGCACTTTGCCTTTTGTTACCCAGGCTCCAGAACACATAGAAACTCTGGGCTCTTCCCAGCCCCCAATTTTGTTGATAAAACCTCCTGAAAATCCTGATAGCTGGGAGCTGGAATGATGGGCTGACGTCATGCTACATCACATTACTGGATGGCTTGCAATCCACGGCCCATTTCTATGGAGCTCTTTCTTGGTGCCAGGTGTTAATGTTGTCAGCTAGTAATAGAAAGGTTAGCAATCCTAGCCCACCCAGAGGCACCTGGAAAGACCCTTAATAAAGTCACTTGAGACCCAAGTGTAAACACCCAGAAATCTGCTTGTAAAAGGTCACAGCCCTGCAAACCCTACAGAGCAGTTCTACTTGGCCACACGTGGGGTTAGGATGAGTTGAGATCAACTCAACAGCAACTGGCTTCTTGTCTCCACAAAGATCTTGAGCAGATAGTTTCTCTCACCTTGGGTCCTAAGACTCGACTTTCTTCTTCACAGTCCTCTTTTTTAAACAACAAAAATATAACTTTTTCTTGTGAATCGGGTGAAGGTTTACAGAGCAGATCAGTTTTCCATCCAACAGTCCACGCACATTTGTTTCATGTCATTGATTGCAGTCCTCACAATGAAACCTCAGCCTTCCCACTTCCTCCCTGCCTGCCTTTCCTGTTCCCATTCCCCCTCCTTTCCTAACCTTTCGGGGCTTTGTCCTTTTCGGCTGAGTTCATTTCCAGACCTGAAGGATGACCAGGAGCTACAATCAAGCTTCTTGATGAGATTCTTCCTGTCTTGACTTACCAACAGCGCAGACCAAGCTGCCCTCAGCCTGTCACTGAAATGCCTCTTAATAAGGTCACTTGTGACCAAGTATAAATATCAAGTTAAAGGGCTCCTGTCTGTCCCTATCTTTTGTGACCTATCTGATGTAGGACACAGTTGACCACTCCACATTTGCCCTTTCCACCCTCTTTCTGTTCAGATTAAACTTCATTGCTGGATTTGTTTTTCATTTTCCATTTCAAATTACCTGCATTTTAGCATAATTCAAAAAATTTTTTTTTTCATTTTGAAATAATTAGAAGTTGCAAAGATTGTGCAGAAAGGCACCATGTGCTTTAATTTAAATGATTTCAAACAATACCACAGGGTAGTGGCTGTTGTTGTTAAGTGACTTTGAGTAGGTTCCGACTCATAGCAACCCCGGATAGGGTTTGAACCACCGGCTTTATGGTTAGCAGTCCAATGCTGATCCTGCAGCGCCCCCTCCAGGACAGCAAAGAGTGAAAACAGAATGCTCTGTTCTTAAACTGTTCTCTTCAACCCCACAGGCCAGAACAAGCTTCTTCTGAGTCTGGTTCCGATTTTTAGAAACCTCCTGTGCATATATCAAGCCCTCCTCCTTTGCCTCTCTCACCTCTTAGTTCCCATGGCGTTTTTTTTTTTTTTTTAATATATATATACATTTGTTGTGTTTTCACCACTCCCTCTCAAGAACCATTGGGAATCTCCACTGTTTTTTCTGTACCTTAAATACTGGAATTTCCTGAGGTTTCTATCTTAGCTCTTATCCTATCCCTTATTTTTACTCAGATCACATATTTTCACCCTGTACTGAGATCAGATATATATGGCAATTGTAAACACTCTCACATACATTGGTTATTCACTTTTTACTTCCTAATTGTATCTGCACAATTTTAATCCTGCATTTTTAATCACCAATTAGTTTTCTCTATCTGGAAACCCCACGATAGAAACGAAACCTGCTGCCAACCAGTTGATTCATAGCAACCCTAAAAGGACAGAGTAGAACTTCCCCCACAAGGTTTCCAAGGCTATCATCTCCCTAGGAATAACTGGGGGGTTTGAACCACTGACCTTGCAATTAGCAGCCCAGTGTTTAACACATAGTGCCACCAAGTCTCTTTCCATGACACACAGGAAGCCTCATATGTAAAATTCAACATACAACTAAAAGGAAATCCCTCTTTCCTCTTGTTCCTTCTCCTATATTCCCCGCCTCAGGAAGGTAGCTCTCTCTCTGACTAACATTAATCACCACTGTTGTAGTACTGACTTGGTTCTGACTCACAGTGACCCTGTGTAGGGTTTCCAAGTGTGGCTGGTGGATTTGAACTACTGAGCTTGGGGTTAGCAGTTAGTGCTTATCATACAGCACAATATTAGGCCAACATTAATCACTGTTGTTGCTCTGAAGTGCCATCAAGTCGGTTCCGATTCACAGCAACCACATATACGTTTTCCAAGGAGTGCTGGTGGATTTCAATTGCTGACTTTGGGGTTCACAGTTCAGTGCTGATCCTACAGCACCACACCAGGAGCCATAATAATGATTGTTGTTATTTTTGTTAAGTGCCGTTGAGTTGGTTCTAACTCATAGTGACCCCATATAGAGGAGTGGCTGGTAAGCTTAAACCACCGACCTTGTGGTTCAAACTGCCTTGCAGTCCGGCACACAAACCCACAGGGCTCTATAATAACGATAGTGCTCTGAAGGTATCCGACACAGGGTAAACATTGTTCCTTCCGAGATGAAACCATAGTGGATCTAGGTCTAAATTTTAGTTTGGGGTGGACATGTTTGCATAGAGAACAGTTTGTATTTTACTATTAGAAAAACACCATTTCAAATAGATAAAATATGACCCTTCTCATCACTTCCCAACTGGAAATCTCATTGATCTATTTCTTTGATTACATATGTATTTCATAAAATAAAGCAATAGTGATTAGAACATCAGGTATAGTTCAAAAGAGAAATGAGGAGAAGTAACAAGATGGAGGATCAGGTAGAAGTGCAGTAAGGAGCTCCGTCAGCAACAACACAGAATGCCGGACCAAACAGGCTCAGGGGATGGTGCAAGAACTCTGAACCATGTATAAAGGGATATTTAGAAAGGCTTACAACCAGTGGAATTTGTAGCAGAAGCAAGAAATCCATTGCTTTTTAATCCAAGAGGCTCAGCTGCTTCTGGAGCCACCATCTTGGGAGAGACCAAACGGGGGAAGGATCGGAGCAGCCACGGATGCCTGACAGAACCACGGAGATAAAGGTATGGACAGTCTTTTCTTTCTTTTTTTTTTTTTTTGTATTTGTTCATTGGTCTCTCACTGGCTGCGCACCTCCATTCTGGTGACTAGAGGGGTGCCTGAGCGAGTAGAGTAACAAGAGGTACAGGGGGCTTGTGAACTGTCTGTTCCGACCTGGGAGTCCGTCCAACCTATGTCACTTCTCATTAGCCCCATACCATCCCCTCTTACCCAGCAGGTCTACGGATGCAGGACTCCCAATGGTAACCACACCTAGCCAACTCCAGCCACACTTGGGTTTTACAAGTTTAGGATCACTGGAAGGTCAGCAGTTCAAACCCAACAGCTGCTCCTAGGACACCGTATACCGGGGCGTTATGAGTCAGAACTGACTCAATGGTACTCAACAACAACAACAACAGGGATCGCTAAAGTTCCATCCTAAAAGTAACGTGCCAAGGGGTTGAAATGGCGCAAACTTTGGGGCATGCCTCCTTCACATGCTTAGTGAATGACAGTGGTGTAAACACACGCATCACAGACAGGCAAACGTGACCCTCGAGCCAATCTGATATGGGAAGGAAGCAAAGAGCAAAATAGGCACCTTCCTCTTGCTGGAGATGTCAGTGTAGCAAGAACTATTAAAGAAGAACCTATTGTTGTTAAGTTCCCACACACAGTGACCAGGACTCCTTCAAAGAAGAGCACGTGGGAGCACACAGTGAGTCCTGACTTCTCACGCGCTGCTCTGACACTTGGGAGCTTCACAGCCCCCAGAGGGAAAGCATCCCAGCCCAGCTAGTTCCTGGATCCTCAGAACAGCTCCACCCCCCCAGCCCTCAATTGGTGGATTTCCTCTCCTTACCAGCCTGTGACTTATTCAGACCAGTCCATCCTATCTGCCTGTGGGCGTCAAGAGCACACCCTCTTGTTCCTTCAAAGTCTGGGTTCCTCAGCCCTGCTGGTTCACTCTGCAGCTGACTGCAGTCACCACATGGCTGTGCATGGTGTGGGTTGTGAGTCTCTGTGGTAATTCACTGCTATCCCTCTTCTCTGTCCAGTGTCACGGGTGTGCCTTCAGCCATCTTGTACGATGGAGGTCAGGGGTCTCCTCCCTCAGAAACGGGGTGCACTGGAAGTGGTTTACAGCAAACCATCACCTGTGGTTGTGGAGGAGGTGTGGCTACTACTACTATGGGGACCACACAATCTGGGGTAAACAAGGATAATTTCTAGGGAACACACACACACACACACACACACACACACACAATTATAATGGAAAATTCACTGTGAGGAGGGGTCTCCAGACTACCGCATATCGACAGCTGCAATGGCAAATAGAAGAGACTTTTAAACACTGGCTGGGGAATGAGCAGACTAGGAGGTCCTCAGCCATTGTTCTTTCTATAACGGTACAAAGTCCTGTTAGGAGCCAGAGACAGCTCCATGCGCAGGAACTCCTTGAGGTCTTTTCCAAGTCTGGAAAGCCAAGTGTTCTGAGTCCCTGAGTCAATGCCAGCTGACTGGTACAAAGAAGGAAGTACCATCAGCGAAAGCAAGCAGCTCCTTGCTGCTTCCGAGGACTCAGGATGGTTTGAATTCTGATAGACCCGGTTGTCTTTTCCATATCGTATAATGAACATACATCCTTCAGAGGAGTTACTTCCTTCTTGCACGTTGTTTTCCACGGGAACATCTAAAACGAGTTTTAGGAAATGACTCTACTGCTTGGCAGATCCAGTTGAAAGCATGGAACTATTTCTAGTCCGATGGCTCCTGAAACAGCTAAATTCCCAGGCAATTCGTGCGTGTTTCAAGGTGCTGCAGTGCTCATTTTGTTAGTTCAGTGTGGATAGCCGCCAAGTTGTGAGAACAGAGTGTCACATTATTTCTGTGGCAGAAGACAAAGGGTTCTATTGTTCTGCGCTGAGCATGCGGTTCTGAGACTGGACACCCAGAGAGGCGCATACTTGCACACATAAGTCCCTCCTTAGCTGACTCTATTATCAGCTTCTACGTAAATGTCAAGAATCAGAGACACTGAATTCAGTAAATTAGTGTTGTTTGCATCCCAGCATGCCTCAGCATCTACCCAGGCTGAGCATGACCCTGAATATTCCTGGCTCACTTACTTATGAGGAGGATCATCATGTCAATTTCCCTTAGCTACAACCAATTCTTCTGTTTTCTTTAGCTCCAGGTGTGTATCCACAGTCCTGATATATAATGTCTCTAAATTAGCTGTTTTGTATTTTAACCAGGTTTTGAATAGTCTCTCGTTAGGTGCTGTGTAGTTGGTGCTGACTCATAGCGACCCTGTGCACAATAGAACGAAACCCTGCCCGGTCCTGCACCAACCTCACAATTGTTGTGATGTGTGAGCCCATCGTGGCTGCCACTGTGACAGTCTACCTCAATGGGAGGGGTCTTCCTCTTTATCACTGCCCCGCCACTTTTTCAAGCACGGTGTCTGTCTCAAGGGATGGTTCCCTCCTAACAGCATGTCCAAAGAACAAGACACAGTCTCACCATCCTGGCTTCTAAGGAACATTCTGACTGTATTTCTTCCAAGACAAATTTATTTGTTCTTCTGGCAGTCCAGGGTACTTTTAATATTCTTCTCCAACACCATAATTTAAATGCACCCATTCTTCATAGGTCTTCCTTATTCACCGTCTAAAGTTCTGTATCTGAAGCAACTGGAAATACCAGCCTTGGGTCCAACTAAGGTCCTGTTTCCAGCAACATGACAACAACAAGCCACCAAGTATGACAAACTGGCAGGCAAGTGGTTGATCAAAAAGCTAGTCAACTATAAAATCCAACAGTGGTCTGAGACTGGTAACTTAGGGAAATCAAATAGCTGGCAACTTTCACAGCATAAAATGTTTGATGATGATGTTGTTGTTAAGTGCTGTTGAGTCAGTTCTGACTCATATGGGGTTTCTGAGGAGTGGCTGGTGGGTTTGAACCACTGACCATGTGGTTAGCAGTCCAGTGCTGTTCCTACAGTGCCGCCCCAGGAGACCTTCTGTACTGCAAGATTGTACAATGACCAACACTGCTGTATCGTCATGACCATAGGACACAGCCGTGCTGGTCACTGCATCACCCTGGGGTGGCACTGTTGGATCAGCACTGGAGTACTAACCACAAGATGAGTGGTTCAAATGCACCAGCTGCTCCTTGGAAACTTTACACCGGGTTGCAACAGCACTTAACAATAACGTTAGGTACAATGTGTTAGAGTTTTAACTGTTAGTTAAAAGAAAGGTGTATGAATCAGCAAGAAAATAAGTAAAATGATTCTCAGTTTCCTTAAATGTCCCAAAAGGAAAAAAAAAAATATAGCCAGAAGGTGGAATGAATGGGATGGACGGCCACATCAGACAGGTTATCAGCGAAGGTTAGCCCTGAGGAAAAGAGGCTAATGTCGAAACAGAAAGATGGAAAGGATCCAATCCTCTGGAAAACAGGGAGGAAAATATACCAAGGAAGTGAAGTTTGTGCCAAAGCCTCAACACAGGAAAGACGTTGGGATTTAGGAAGGAATGAGGAGTCCAGAGTAGCTGCATCTAACAAATGAGAAGGTAGTAGAAAACATAAGGTTAAAGCAATAGGTTAAACAGAATGAACATGCAAGATACTGAAGTATTTTTAAAATCACCAGTCATGGTCCGAGGGAGACCATGAGTCAACATCTGGTGGTGATCATGGCCCACATCCGGTGGAGGTCATGGGTTGCCATGTGGTGGAGGTCATGAGTCACCATGTGGTGGAGATTCATGGGTCACCATCCGGTAGAGGTCATGGGTCACCATGCGGTGGAGATCATGGGTTACCATCCAGTGGGGATCATGGCCCACATCCGATGGAGGTCATGGGTCACCATCCGGTGGAGATCATGGCCCACATCGGGTGGATATTATAGGTCACCATGTGGTGGAGGTCATGGGTCACCAGGTGGTAGAGGTCATGAAAGCCATTTCCATTGGTTGCAGCAGCACTGAAAACAGCAAAGCCTCAGATGGACCAGGTTAGATTGGACAGTCTCAGGGCACCTTGCACCTGGTGAGGATAAGAATGACTTCCAGAACCTTTTGTTTTCCTATCATACACATAGCTGATGTGTACATATAATGATATCTACTTCTTTGAATACAGAGTGTCTGTCACTTTTAGAACGTAGGTGGTAGTCAGACAAGCTTAGAAGCCTTTGTTATAGGCTAGGGATCTGTTCTAAGGTAGAATGTGGGTAAGGCGTTAGGGGCGGGTAACCCAAAACCCACTGCCATTGAGTTGTCTGCAACTCACAGCGACCCTGCGTGGGGTTCTGAGACTGTCAGTTCTTATGGGAGCAGACAGCCTCATCTTTCTCCTGTGAAGCAGCTAGTGGGTTTGAACTGCCGACCTTGTGTTAGCAGTTCAGTGCTACATTGCCACCAGGACTCCTGCTAGTTATAAACCAAACCAAACCAAAAGAAGTAATGGAATGTTCTAGTAGAGAAACGACCTACACAGAGGCTTGAGGCCTGAAAGCCAAACCTGCTGCCGTCCTGTGGATTCCAACTCGGAGCAACCCTACAGGACACAGAACTGTGCCTCAGGGGTCCCAAGACTACAGAGCTTTACAGCAGACAGCCTCGGCTTTTTCCTGAGATGTGGAGAGTAGGTTTGAACTACCGACCTGGTAGTTAGCAGTCCAGTGCTTAACCCACTGTGCCACCAGGACTCCTGCTAGTTACAAACCCACTGTCACCGAGTCAACTCCAACACAGAACCACCCTAAGCCTAACTCTAACCTAACCCTAAACAAAGTTTCCAGGACTATAAGTTTCTGTGGGCACGGACAGTCTGGTCTTTCTCTCACGGAGCTGACCTTGCACTTACCAGCCCAATGCCTAGCCCACAGTGCCACCAGGGCTCCTTGTGAGTTGTAAAGGGGGTTTATATTCTGTGACAGCTGCCCAAGAGAGTTCTGCCAAAACCTCAACTACTACCATAGTCTCTGAAACAAACCTACCTCACGAGGTCTCTCCATAGACTACGGCCCTGACTACAGAAGGAAGGGAGGGAGGGAACTGGCATCTCCAAACATTGTGGTCCAAAGCCACTAGTTTCAATTTAACAAGAACCTCCAGAGCAACTATATGCATGTGGATTGGCCCCCAAAAGCTTTGCAAAGAAAACGTGTGCAAATACAATAAACCAGTACAAAGACTATGTGGATGCTATGCCCGTGTGTTGATTCAGACTGCCATCCCATGTCATTGAAGGCTGTTGATGTTGTTAGGTGCCATTGAGTCCATTTCCACTCACAAACAGACTGTGTGCAACAGAAGGAAACACAACACAATTGTTGCCATGTTCCAGCTCAGGGGTGCGGCCACTGTTACCAGTCCAGGTCCTGGACAGTCTCCCTCTCCTGCCTGGCTCCAAGGATTGTATTAAAGGCTGTTGTTGTTGTTAAGTGCCACTGAGTCAGTTCCAACTCATAGTGACCGTGTATAGGGTTTCCTTGAAGTGGCTGTTGAGCTTGAACCACCAACCTTGCAGTTCAAACCGACCTTGCAGTCCAGCGCATTAACCCACAGCACCACACCAGGACTCTTGTCATTTAATTAATTCAACAAATATAGACTGAGCACCTCTCTGTGCCACTGTTTGGGATATTAGCGACAGAAAAGAAGCAAGCACTTGAGGTTCCTGCCCATTCTGGTGAGGGGAAGACAAACGATGGAGAAGTAAAGCTACAGAAGAGAGAATGACAGACAGCCATAAGGTCTGTAGGGCAAAGGCGACCACTTTTAAAGGAGACTATGAAAGCCTTGCTTTCGATTAGGTGGCTCCTCCAAAGACGCCACATTCAACTTGAGACCTGAAGAATGAGAACTGACCAAATGCGAAGACGTGTGCGGAAAGCCAACACACGGAAACATCCCACAACAGCCAGGAAGTGGAGCACCAGATAAAAAAGTAAACATGCAAACTGGACGCTGGAGCTTCAACCACAGACAAAAAGATGGACAGACATCAAGACTGTGAAGTGGGAAGGAAACAGGAGAGCTGACTCAGAGAAGCAGAGAGAAGGCAGTGATTTGCGTACAGAGCGGCTGATTGGTTGACTGTCAGTGATGAACTAAATTGGATCTAGAAGAAGGTCTATTAGGTTAAGCAAGTGGAGGCCCATCAACGCTAACACTGGAGAGAGCAATTGAATTGTAATGCGGGCAAGAAAGCCAGGCTGCAAATGTGGTCCATCAGAAGGGACCTGAGTGTGGAGAGGAATCGAGGAACAAGGCACTTCATAGAGAGGACGCTGAGCATATAGAAGGAGAGGTGTTCTACCCCAGACTCAAAATGGAGAGGGCACTGAACTGAGGCACTTGGGGGGCATTCCCTGGGAGACAAGTCGAGTGTCTGACTGCTTCAGAGGGTTAGGTTATGATTTCGCCCTACCATCCTTTCTAGAATCACCCATTGGGAACCAGGCCCAGACTTCATATAGCTGGAGGATGGTATGCATATCCACCAAGACCTACTCTCTTCCTGTGGCACAATACCGTGATGTCCAACCTTTTTAAAATCCACACCTCCCAGTAGGCACTGATGACTCTGCTGATATTGTTAAATGCTGTGGAGTCAGTTCCGCCTCACAGCGACTCTATCTAGGGTTTCCAGGGAGTTACTGGTGGGCTTGTACGGCCCACCTTGTGGTTAGCAGTCCATTGCTTATACTAACAGCGCCGCACACTCTAGCTTCTAAATATTCGTTCCAGCAGAGGAGGGTTCAGGAGGCTTTCCTTTCACTGTGTTGTGAAGAAGAATCAGATCCAAAGTGAGTATTCTTTTTCAGACAATACAGACTCCCCCACTTCCTGCTCCTTCTTTACTATTCTTCCCATCCTGAACGTGACCTGGCCATGAAGTAATACTCTTACCTAGGAAACCTAGGTGCAGAGCAGAGATTGGCCTGAAGTGACTCAATTACTCAATGAGAGAATGATACTTGAATGAAGGTTTCAGAAGTTCATTTAAGAAAATCAATCACACAGCTTGGTTCTGAGATGAAAAAAAAAAAAAAAAGTGTAAGAGGGACTTCTAAAGGTGCAAGGACAAAGGAATGAAAAGATCATGGAATTTTCCCATGAACTAAACTTTTCCAAGTCTTATTATGTCCTGGTGCGGCACTGCAGGATAATGTACTGGACCGTAAGGTCGGTGGTTCAAACTCACCAGTTACTCCTCAGGAACCCTAGACGGGGTGACTATGAGTCAGAACCCACTTGACAGCACTTAACAACGACAATCATGAAGAAGTATTTTCCATGTCAATCTACTGGTTGTGAAAATATGAAAGAGCAAATTGCCTTTAATGTGGCATCATTGAATTCTACTAACGGATAATAATATAAAAATATGTAGACAGGCCGTCAACTAATGAGTCTCTGAAAAAGGATGTGACCAAAACATCCAATGGTGAAAAATGTGTAACTAAGGACTTCTCTATAGAGCTTATGAATATGCAAAGAGCACAGAACATTTACAGAACAAAGTCAACAAAGGTAGTCACTGGGTTATGGACAGGAGCTGGTCCTAAGTAAGTCCTGAATTCAGATGTGTGGTTAAGTCGGAACGAGTGCCTACGGTCCTCATTCAATCTCTCATCCAGTGCAAGATTGGACTGTTAATGGCAAGGTTGGCAGTTCAAACCCACCATTCACTTGATGGGAGCAAGATGAGGCTGTGTTCCTGTAAAGATTTATATACAGCGTCACAAGTCAGAATGACCTGGTGCAGGTCTTTGGTTTTTGTGTGTTAGGCGCTGGGCTGCTGACCTTAAGGTCTGGTGGGTCAAACCCACCAGCCACTCACAGGGTGTAAGATGAGACTGTCTGTTCCTGTAAAGTTTCATCGTTTCCAAAATCCTAAGGAGCAATCCCACCCCCACACTGTATTGTAAGTCCAGAGAGTCTATTGCAATCAACAGGTCTTTGTATAGCTAACAGATGTTTTGTTTTGTTTTGTTTTTTAATGAAAGGATTATTTTTCTTTCCCACACTCCTTTTATTTTATTTTTTGGACTCATGGCTCTCCCACCCCCTCCTCCTTTAAACTAGTCAAATGAAAAGACAGACAAGCTACTATATGACGACCAAGTGAAGTCATTTTGTACTTACAAAGATTTTCTGACATCAGCCACTCTTTCACGTTTGCTCTGGACTGGGGGCCTAGAGGCTCACGGCCAAGACCTTGATAGCCCCTGTTTTCTGGGAGCAAATCACTGCACAGAGTGGGGCTCCGACTGAGATCCAGGGCGGAGATCAAACCCAAAACCCAACCCACTTGTGTCCGGTCAATTCCCAATCATAATGACCCCACAGGACCAGAGTACAGCATGTGTCCATCGGGTTTCTGAGGTTGTCACCTTCATGGAAACAGGCCGCCACATCTGTATCCCTCAGGGCTGCTGGCAGGTTTGTACAGCTGAGTGCTTTAACCACCATGCCACTATTAACTCTGTGTTAATGGTAGGAGAATTTTCAGAACTAAAGGCCCTAAGACGAGAAGCCAGCCCGCTGCCATTACGTTGACTTGCAGTGACCCTGTGTAAGGGTTTCCTATAAATCTTTATAAGGCTATAAATCTTTATGGGAATAGACAGCCTCCTCTTTCTCTCAGGGAGTGGCTGATGGGTTTGAACTGCTGACTTTGCCTATTGTAGCCTGACATCTAACCCAAAGAGACACCAGGGTTCCTAGGAGGAGCACTGGGGACAAAAATTGCATGTAGTGAAACGTGAGCCCTACAAGAGTTTAAAACCAGAAAGCCCTCTGAGGTCCATGGGCAGTGAGACGTGGGAAAGCCAGAACTCAGTGGGACGGTCTTGATTTTCCAGGTCTCAGACGATTTCCACTGTTGACAGTGCGCACTCATACTGCTTTTCCATCATTCCTTCTAGTGAAAACCATTCCAGTCTCCCTTCTCTGATAGGTTTCAAGCTGACACAGGTTCCGACTTTTGCGGGTGTGTGTGTGGAACATGCTCTTGTTAAGTGCTGTCGAGTAGCTTCCGACTCATAGTAAACCAGTGTAGGGTTTCCTAGGAGCAGCTGTAACCTTGCAGGTAGCAGTCCAGTGTTTATCCCACAGTGCCACACTGGGAGCATGGTGTCTTTGTAGGATAAGCATTAGATGGATAACCACCAGGTGGGCAGTTCAAGCTTACCAGCCACTGTACAGGAGGAAGAAAAGGGTTTTTGCTTCCAAACATACGTTGTTCTTGTTAAGTGCTATCAAATGTGTTCCGACTCATAGCCACCCTGTGGAGAGTTTTCTCGATGCGGCTGGTGGGTTTGAACTGAAGACTCTGTGGTGACCAGTCAAAAGCTAAAGTTCATTGAGTGCTTACCGTTTCTCCGATGCTCTGTAAAGCTCCTTGGATGAGCTAATCATCCCAATTTCACAGATGAGCTGGTTAGATACCAGACTACTGAAAATTAAGAGTCTCCTTTCTCCACTCCACCCTCGATCACTGATCCTATGGGCAGGCTCAACTCTTTCAGCCTCCCTTCCGAGTGTCCTGCTCCCTTGCCGCTCCCACCATCTGGGCATGAAAGCTACACTCTGGCCTTCCCAGCCTCCCTCCATTACCATGCGCTACAGCCCTAGCCAGATGCGAATTCCTGGGGAAGTCTCGGCTTCCCTATACGTGTTGCTATTCTGTATTGTGCGTTCAAGTTGTGATAGCTGGCCAGCGCTTAACCAAACGCACCACCAAAGCTCCTTTCCTTATACATAGACCCGTCTCACTTCTCCCACCTCTGGCCATCTGGATGCCTGGAATGCAGGTGTGAGGTCTGGAGCTGAAGCATTCATCTTAGGACCATGCTACATGGTAGGATCCATCCATCCACGAACACCTAGACGAGTGCCTGTAGCAGGCTGGGAGGAAACACAAGTGTCTTGTTCTGGAAAATTCGAGGCTCCCTCTTTATTGTGTTCTGGTGGCTTAGCAATGAGCTGGCACAGCAGAAGTGAGTCAGATCCATGGAGAGAAAGGATACATGTAGAAGCTGGTTCCTGCTGCACCCCCTTTCTAAGAAGGCCGCCCCCTTTCTATCAGGGCTGTTTCTCTGAGTCACAGAGCTAGTGAAATAGCCCAGCCCTTTCCGGGAGCAGAACCCTTCTACAGGAAACACTTCCAGGCCTGATCCCTGTGCTACTCGGCAGTCTACGGGAGTCCTCCACTGAGGCTCAGACCAGCTCTGGCTCAGACGGTGCCCACAGACACACACAACCTGCTGCCTCCAGACTTCTTGCTACGTGACACACAGAAGGCACTACTTTGCTGAGACTCTGGTGTGGCACATTTTCGGGGAGTCCCAGCTGACAGAATTCTGTAAGAAGTGTAAGAGAAAATAGCACGGAATTAGACAGCAGAGTGGTGACTTAGCTCTCCAGTGGGGCTGGCCTGGCTCTACCTCGGATGCTTTTGAACTAGGAGATCAAAGTTGATGGGAGATGGTGGACACTTGAACAAAGTCCTTGTAACACAATGACTTCACTTGGGGGTTCTGTGACAGAGAAACCAGGAGCAAGGATGACATGACAGCTGACAGCTGTGAGACCAGCACTCGTGTCTAAAGACCCACTGACTTTTCATATAGCCTATAGGCCCAATGGCAAGCATCTATTTTATTTGGCATAAATGTCCACAGTAGGTTGGCTGGAAGGTGGAGATCTCAAAGGCCAGCTCTAGAACTCCCTGGGCCTACTCACAAAGAGGTAAAAAATTCTCACAGTGTGACTAAAATATGTCAAGATCTCTATGTTCACTGGTGTGAAAGAAACTGTTGTTGTTGTTGTTAGGTGCCATTGAGTCGATACTGACTCATAGCAACCTATGCACCACAGAACAAAACACTGCCCGATCCTGGGCCAACCTTACTACTGTTACCACGCTTGAGCCCATCGATGCTGCCACTTGGCCAATCCATCTTGCAAGGGGTCTTCCTCTTTTTCTCTGACCCTCCACCTTACCAAACATGATATCCTTCTCCAGCAACTGGTCCCTCCTGACAATATGTCTGAATTATGAGAGACGAAGTTTGGCCATCCTGGCCTCTAAGGAGCACTCTGGCTGCACTTCTTCCAACACAGATCTGTTGATTCTTTTGGCAGTCCAGGGCACTTTCAATATTCTCCTCCAACACCATAACTCAAATGCATCAATTCTTCTACGGCCTTCCTTATTCACTGTCGAGCTTTCGCATGCATATGAAGTTATTGAAAATACCATGGCTTGGGTCAGGCGCACCTTAGTCCTCAAGCTGACATCTTTACTCTTCAACACTTTAAAAAGGTCTTGTGCAGCAGATTTGCCTAAAGCAATACGTCCTTTGATTTCTTGACCGCTGCTTCCATGAGTGTTGACAGAAACCGACCAAGCCTTTATTACCTGTGCCTAGAGAGATGTTAGAAAACCACCAAACAGTCCCTATCCTTGATGAGGGTGGGGTACATTAACAGTGGAGGAGAGCTGGGAGCATGTCACAAAGAGGACTTACCATTCTGGCTTGCTGGGAAGTGGGGTACAGAGAAGAACAAAGGGGAGAAGGAGAATGCATTCCAGCAAAGAAAATCCCATGTCTAACACCATAGGAGCACGGAAGGGAAGTCTTTAGGGGAAAATGACAGACGTTGCCTTTGCCTCGGACAGGTGGCTGATGACGCTGTGAAGGTAGGATATGGGGCAAATCCCAAGGTGGGGAGCTGGATGTACCCTACAGGTAACACGGGTGCTAAAGTAGTACTGACAGGTGTCCTGGGGGGGTGCTGTCGGATCAGCACTGGATTGAAAACCACAAAGCAGGCAGTTCAAACCCACTAGCTGCCCCATGGAAACCCTATGCAGGGTTGCTATGAGTTGGAACTGACTCCACGGCACTCAACAACAGCAATGCTGTCACATGGACACAGAGCCAGTGACAAAAGCCGTGAGTGACAAAGACACCCGGTGTCTCTCCTCTCCCATGGCTAGTCTTCCGTGTAGTCTCATTCCGCTGAGGGAATGAGAAACATTCCTGTAGGGAGTTTTTAGGGTGGACCACACCCTGTGTGTAACGTTCCTATAGGGATTTTCTAGGTTGCACCCTCAAGTCTTTATCAAAAAGCAAAAACCCCAAACCAAACCTGTTGCTGCCAAGTGAATTCCAACTCATGACGACACTTCTGTGCAGAACAGAACTGCTCCATGGTGGCGCTGTGGGTTAAGCATTCCGCTACTAACCGCAAGGTTGGTGGTTCAAACCCACCAGTTGCTCCATGGGAAAGAGATGAGACTGTCTGCTCCCAGGAAGATTTACAACCCTGGAAGCCCCTATGTAGCATCGCTATGAGTCAGAACCCACCGGACACCAGTGGGTTTGTTTGATTGTATATTGGCGGGTTGTTGTTGTTGTTGTTTAAATAGTTTTCTTTTGTTGTGTTTTTTTTCTTTCTTAAAAAGAGTTTTGAAGACTGTGACCTTCTTTAGAAGCAGATCCTCAGACCTTTCTTCCAAGGTGCCTCTAGGTGGGTTCGAACCACCATCCTTCTGGTTAGCAACGACACACCTTACTGTTTGCGTCACTCAGGACTCCAGCAAATCCTCACAAAAGTCCACTGAAATTGAGATGATACTATTCTAAGTCCCCAAGTAAAAAGATGATCAATCCCTCAGAATGGTTAAATATCTGGACAAATGATAGAACGATACATAGCACAGTCCAGATCTGAGTACCGTTGAGCTTTTGCAACACGCCAAGCACTGGCCTCAGAGACATTGTGTGAATGATAAAGACAAAACGCACACACCCGGGGAGCATCCAGGGAGCCCTGGTGCCGCAGAGAATTAAGCATCATGCTGCTATTCAGAAGGCTGGTGGTTCCACCCCACCAGCTGCTCCAAGAGATAACTAGGAGGTTATCTGCTTCCAGGGGCATTTGTTCTTGATTGCTGTCGACTTAATTCTGCCTCATAGCAATGCCGTACACCTGTACAGGGTTTCTGAGAAGCAGTTGGTAGGTTTGAACTGCCAACTTTGTGGTTTGAAGTCCAGTGCTGATCCTACAGCGCCACACAGCCTTGGAAAAGCTAGGGGACAGTTCTACTCTTCTCAGATAGGGTCACTGTGAGTTGGAATCGATTTGATGGCAGGAGGGTTTCTGTTTGGTGGCGCATCCAGGCACCATGCAAGGAAATGGTGGGGGTAGTAAGGTTCAAGGAAGCAGAGGGTAGCGTCTCGGAACACACGTAGAAGGGAGGGGAGAAGAAAGCAAATCAATGAGAGAATCAGAACTCATTTCAGGTCAACACAAAGTCAACAAGCTGCAGGCCTAGAAAAAGACAACTGGTAAATGAAAACAATCCCAGTCTGATGAGTTAGAAGAACTTCCAGAATCTCAATTCCAAGTGGCTGAAAAACCCAAAGGAGACATAGAAATATTACGTCCATGGTCACTGAGCCAAGGCGCTAAGTTGGGGGGAGGCTTCAAACAGAATAATGAGATTGGCTGTGTACTAGAAACTTTCATGCAGTGTTCCTAATTTAGTAAGTACTAAAAACCCCTCCAAATATACTAGTTTATGTTAAGTCATACACTTATTAACGCATCTTAGGTAGAAAAAGAAAATGCCTATGCTTTATAAGGTATCGTGAAAACCATCATCAGTGGGTTGAAGTTCTTTCTCAACCCAGAGAAACCCATTAAGGGCCAAAGCAATTTTAATCATTTAAAATAGTCTACGTGGGTCAAGTGTGAGGGAACATGCGCAAACATCCTTAAGTATAACGAGATGACGCTCCAACATTGTTCTAGCCTCGATGATGCTGTTCTCCTCCAGCGTGGCTGTGAAAATGCAGACAAGCATGGGAAGAGTGGGAGGTGGTGGAAACCAAGGGGAGGAATGAAAGACTCCCACACGTGAACTCACATTGCTCCATTGGTGTAGACTGTGTCGCTTCCTTCCACATACTGCACCTGAGCTGGGTAGACGTGTTGGACCTGCTGCACAGTCTGGACCTGCTGGACCTGCAAAACAAATATGGCGGCCTTGGTGAGTGGTAGAGCCAGAGGACGAATGCCCATTGGCTGGTTTAGCTGACAGGTGATGTCAGTGGACTAACACACACAGGATACTGGCTTCGAGTGAGACCGTCTGCTTTGTGGTCCTTTCAGCATAAATGCATGCTGGGCCCAAGTCAACTGGAGCATCTACAATGGACCATATACATTCCACAACCTTGTAAATATATGTTGTTGTTGATAACTGCTGTCGAGTTGGTTCCGACTCATAGCGACCTTGTACAGGCTTTCCAAAGAGTAGCTGGTGGCCTTGAAATGCCAACCTTGTGGTTCACAGTCCAGTGTCAATCCTACAATGTCACACCAGAAGTCCTATGGTAGCATAGTGGTTATGAGTTGGGCTGTTAGCCTCAAGGTCAGTGGTTCGAAACTACCAGTCATCCCGTGGGAGAAAGATGAGGCTTTCTGCTTCCGTAACGATTTACAGGCTTGGAAACCCTGTACAGGGTCGCTATGAGTCAGAACTGACTCCACGGCATATAACACACACACATATATATATGTGTGTGTCTACGTACAATCTCCACACAACTTAATTGTGGGGGGGTTAAAAGTCCAGAACTCTTCACTTGTTTTGAAGATGCATCAAATTATATTTACCTGGGTGCTTAAAGGTAAATTTAGTTACTGTTTACCACAATTTTTTGCTTTTAATTCCTGTTTGCCAAATACAAAATTCTTTAACAGAAGGTTTCAAAAATACTCAAACATCAAAAACAATAAAAATCCCATTTACTCATCATCCATATTTGTTTATCATCTGTTGGAAGAAGGGATGGGTGATCTAGTTCAGAAAGACAGCTACTGAAACCATGTGGGACGCAGTTCTGCTCTGACACACACAGGGGCGCCATGGGTCGGAATGAAACCATGTGGGACGCAGTTCTGCTCTGACACACATGGGGGCGCCATGGGTTGGAATGCAGTGGATGGCAACTGGAAGAGAAACCTCATCCTCCAAGCTGAGCAATTGCTGTCAGACGTCCTCCTTCACTCTCTGCTGGCAGGACTATTTAAAAGTATTTCCACAGCAAATATTGCCATTTGTATTTCTAAGAAAATAATTATAATCTGGTGTGGCACCACGGATACACACTAGACTGGCAACCACAAGGTCAGCAGTTCAAGCCCCTCAGTCATTCTCGGAAACCCTATACAGGGTGGGTGTGAGTTGAAAACTACTCATTGGGACACAGCAACAAATTCCTATTTGGGAGGCCTGTGGGTGGTGGTACAGATGGTTAAGCACTCAACTACTAGCTGAGAAGTTGGGTGGTTCGAATCCACCTACAGGCACTTCAAAAGGCTGGTCTAGAGATCTGCTTCCAACACGTCCCTGAAAACCCAACCAGCACAGTTGTTCTCTGTACACAAGGGACCACCATGCCTCAGAACGACTTGACAGCAAATACCACCAACATCTAGAACATTTAGAATCTTGTCGCCATGCCTGTCACTGGTATGCTCGCTCTTCCTTTCTCTCTGACCCTTCTACTGCTTTTAAATATAAGAAAATATGTAAGTCTGTGTTTATCAGTATGCGTATCTGAGGCAGCTAGTGGGTTTGAACCACCAGCCTTATGGGTAGCAGGCCAGTGCTGATCCTACAGCACCACACCAGGATTCCAATAAATTAAACTAATTAGGTGAAGTAGAGAAAGTCTTCAAAAGACATGCATTATCAAAACTAGCACTAAATATATAGAAACATACATATATACCAGTACGGAGTCCTGGTGTGGTGCGGTAGGATAAACACGGGACTGCAAACCAAAAGGTCAGCGGTTCAAACCCACAAGCTGCTCCTTGGAAACCCTATGTTCTTGTTGTTAAATGCCGTCGAATCAGTTCTGACTCATAGTGACCCTGAATAGAGTTTCTGAGGAGCAGCTGGTGGGTTTGAACTGCACACCTTGTAGTTTGAAGTCCAGTGCTGATCCTACAGCGCCACACCAGAACTATGAGTTGGAACCGACAGGACAACAACATACATGTATATTTAAACTATTGTCATTGTTGTTAAGTGCCACTGAGTCAGTTCCACCTCATAGTTAGTGGCACAATATAGGGTTTCCGAGGAGTGGCTGGTGAATTTGAACTGCTAACCTTGCAATTCACACTGACTTTGCAGTCCAGCGCATTAAACCATAGCACCACACAGGGACTATATGTGTGTGTGTATGTACATATATATGTGTGTGTGTGTGTGGTGAGTGTTGTTATTGCTGTTCAATGCCGTCGAATTGATTCTGATTCATAACGACCCTGTAAAGGGTTTCGAGGCTGTAAATCTTTAAAGGAGCAGAAAGCCTCATCATTCTCCTTTGGAGCAGCTGGTGAGTTTGAAGTGAAGACCTTGTGGTTAGCAGCCCAGTGCTAGCCTACAGTGCACGCCAGTCTAGTGTGTATCCTTGGTGCCACACCAAATTATAATTATTTTCTTAGAAATACAAATGGCAATATTTGCTGTGGAATTGATGAGCAGGACTCTTGTATGTACGTATGTGTGTATATGTAACACCGAACTTATAATCACGACCCTTCAGCAAAGCAACACTCAGGCCCAGATGGCATCACTGATGATTTCTGTCAAATGTTACAAGAAAAAAATAACAATGTCACAAAAATATTTTACAAAATATAGAATAAGGGTGTTGTTGTTGTTGTTAAGTGTCGTCGAGTCGGTTCCGACCCATAGCGACCCTGTAACAGGGTTTCCGAGGGTATAAATCTTTACGGGAGTAGAAAGCCTCATCTTTCTCCCACGGAGCAGCTGGTAGTTTCGAACCGCTGACCTTAAGGTTCGCAGCCCGATTCGTAACCACTACGCTACCAGAGCTCCTTGAATAAGGGTGTGTTGTTGTTGTTGTTGTTAAGTGCCGTCGAGTCGGTTCCGACCCATAGCGACCCTGTACAGGGTTTCCGAGGGTATAAATCTTTACGGGAGTAGAAAGCCTCATCTTTCTCCCACGGAGCAGCTGGTAGCTTCGAACCGCTGACCTTAAGGTTCGCAGCCCGATTCGTAACCACTACGCTACCAGAGCTCCTTTGAATAAGGGTGTAGCACACAATTATTCCTAGAGACTAGCATTACCCAGTGGTACCTTGCTGGCATTGTGGGTTACGCATTGGACTGCTAACTGCAAGGTCAGAAGTTCAAGGCCACCAGATGTGCCTCGGGAAAAGGGTGAAGCTTTCTGCTTCCATAAAGATGTACAGCCTCGGAGATCCTATACAGGGTGGCTATGAGTCGGAACCGACTTGACAGCACCGAACCACCACTACCACATTATTACTCTGATACCAAAAGCAGAACCAACATAAGTTCCTAAACATACAGAAGTAAATCAAATCCCATAACACCTTTAAAGGACAGAACACCAAGTCAGGCAGAATTTGGCTCAGGAATGCTCAGTTTTAATCTTAGAAGACCCACCAATGGAATCCGCCATATTTCTATATAATAAAGAAGAAAAAACCATATGATGATCTCAATAAATGTTGAAAACACAATTGACAAAATTAAACATCCATCCATGATAAAAATTCAATATCCACTCAAGATTTTAAAAATGCTCAATAAGCTAAGGATAGAAGGAAATTTTCTCTTCCTGAACAGGGGTATCTCTAGATGGTGAAAAAAGAGTCTAATTTAATGGCAGAAAAATGTTCGTTAGCATTTTAAAAAATATTTACGTGGTTTTTTTTTCATATTGTAGCTCCCTTTTAACCTCCTGAATTCCTTCCCACCATGTGCAAGAAGGAAAGTGAACTTCCTCTTTGCTCTTTCCGAAAGTATTTACCTGGGATTCAAATTTGCTCAAATATTATTAGATACTGCTCTTTTGTTTAACATTAATTTCTGGTTCAATATTGACTAAGTCACTACCTATTTTGATTTTAGTTGTTATTACTTTCGGGGCAGGAAACATTAGCATCTCTAAGAGAGATGGGATAATGGCATTTCGCTTCCATGACCAGTAGCAAGATTTCCCTCCCACTTTGGTGAACCTGCAGAGAGAAGGCTGCTCCCTGCACATTTCCAGTGACCGGATTGCTGTGAGTTGGAATTGGCTCATTGGCAGTGGGTTTTTGTTGTTTTTAATAAAACCTCCCAACTAACTGCCCACTCTGTGAAAGCTCTTGGGGGCAAGGAAAGAGATGATTGAATCAATTATAGAGAATATTAATTTCTTCTCCAAATTTCAATGTCTTTCTCCGAGAAAGAAGTGTTTCCAAAAAGGATGAACACATTTTTCCCCCACCACTTTTGAATCTTTTGAATCTTAATAAAGAGGGAAGTGGCCAAAACATGAGTGGAAAAGAGATGGGCCAAGTGGAATTGGCAGGAATAATCAACAATCTCTATAATTAACCACCCAATGAATAAAAATGACCTGAATATATCAAGTTAGACATGACCTTAGGCTAATTTTTGAAAGGTCACATTACCTGGTACATTATAATGCTGTCAGTAATGAAAACTAATCAGAAAGACTCTGTACCAGAAAATTATCCATTCTCTGTCAACTGAAGGGGGAACAGTAGGAAACCTTCTCCCACCAATTTAAAAATATTTGCTTATTTTCTGTATATGTTCGTAACTTTTATTTATTTATAAAATAGATGAATACCAACATAAAGTACATAACACAGGAAAATGTGCTAACTCAACAGAATGAATGAATATATTTTGAAGACAGATTCATACAATATGCTATTTTGGATGTGCTTCAAGAAAAATAAAAGGAATCACATTTCAAAAGAGAATTCCTTGTCTAATCGCAAATGAAATCATTTATAATTTGTTAAGCTTATTAGTCAGACAAGAATAATACTAATAATCTCTTTGTATAAATATCTTTGTCATGCCGAGATCTACACTGCCTTTCTCATACGAGACTATTCATTACACACGTGGTTGGCACCCAACCTTTCAAACCTTAGATGAGAGAGCTGTCAAGAACTGTATGAAGACGCCTTTCATAGACCCACAAGAGATGGGAGAGAGCTCGTAACAGTCTATGAACATGGCACTGGTGTAAACAGCTAGGCTAGGGGCTGCAATGACTGCCCAGAAGAGAAGGCGGTGGAAAAAGAATCCACCCCAAAACAGCTATTAATGAAAAAGCAGCAAGGAGCTCAGACCTGCAGAGCAAGTGCCCAGACTGATGGGTGAACACCACGAACACCACCCACCGTACAGGACACGTGGACACTGCTCAACTGTGACACGTTTTGTGGCACTCAGCATATAAAAAGCAGCCCATATCCGGTTGATTCATGGCGACTCTTTACGGATCAGAACAGAACTGTGTTTCCATGGGGTTTTCAGGGGCTGCTTCTTCAGAAGGGGAGTACCAGGACTTTCTTTTGATCATATCACAATTCTTTCAAAGCTTCTTAAAATTAAAAAAAACAAAGGAGGGAATTAGAAAAGCTACCATGTTATACAAGAGAAGGAACAAAACCCACTTCACAGTTGTGGGCTAATCACACCACTGGAAAATGAGTCCATTCCAACTGATAAAAACCCTGTTGGACAGAGGAAAGCTGCCCACGTAAAGTTTCTGAGACTAGATCTTTATGGGAGCAGGCTGCTTCACCTTCTCCCTCGGAGCAGCCGGGGGGTCTGAAATGTTGACCTTGTAACTGCATGGTGATGCCAGGTTAGGGCGGGAGGGGGATGTTGCTGAAAGTCGCTCTCATTGGGTTTACTGAGAAAGAACCAGAAGTTTCTCTGAATATTTAAAGAGTATTTGTTTACACAGTTCTTCCTCAGATGGCCAATGCTAACTACAACATTTCAGTATTGGCCCTTAGACTGCAGTGAATATGATCAATACGAAAAATTGGAAATCTCTTTCGGCGCCGTGGATTATTTGATCTGGTTCTTCTAGCTACAACCTTCAAACTCGCATGGAGGAAGTCATGCAGATTGGATGCATTTCCTCTGTTTCTCTGGGATCATCTGAGTCATTTGTGAGTGCCACCAGGAGTAACTGCAGCTGTAAGGGATTGGTCAATTTTGCCATCCTGCTGGGTACAATATGAACACCCTCATATTGAAGGGTGTTTGTGGGGCCAGGAATGCAATGTGCCTTTTGCACTACAAAACCCCTGACACTGAATTTCCTGGACAGAAGGCTGTGACACCAGAGAGAAGCAGAGGGCTGGTGTTGCAGCTGTCTGAGTCAGAACACCAGACAGAGCAGTGGACCTCCCAGCCATGGATCAAGTCCAACTGAGTGCCTTTGGGCAGGAGGCCCACTTGCGGAGTGAGGTTTGTTGACTCACAGAGTTAGAGATGAACACCTGGGCAGAGGCTATGCCAGACTAGCACACCCTTTGAGCATTTAATGGCAGTGCTAAAAGAGCTTTGTAACACTTGCTCGAACATGGCAGAGGCCAAGGGGCTGCGTGGCTGCGTGGCTGAGACCTAGGACCACAGAGAGGCTGGGCTGGAAAGACAATGTTCTGACTGAAGACGTGTGCTTTGACCATTTCTGATTCTAAAGTTGTAATCTGTTAACCTCCCTGGTAAATGCCATAATTGTGAGCATTGGCTGAGTTCTGTGTGGTCACGAAAATAGATTATCGAGCCCAGCAGAAACAGAGGTTCTGGGGGAGGTAGAATATGCAGTGTGTGAATCTCACTAACAGGTCCTGTGCTAAGTGGCCTTATTACTTATAAACTATCCGCCCTCTTCTCTTTGTCAGAAACCTTACATTTTGGATACAGCTCAGTATTCTTTGTTGTTGTTTGGTTTTATTTTTTACACAGAGCTTAAATAAATAAATGATGCCTCTGGAAGATTAAGATACAATAAACATGAAAGCTGCTTCTTTAGGAAGATTACAGTTAAATATATGAAATTCCAGCTTTATAGGAATGAGTTACTAAAACTCATGTGATTGCTATGGGCAACTTGAAGTTGTTAGAAAAGTATCAATAATGTTGTGTTTGAACTTTAAGTAGAATCCTAAGACGGCAAACATAAAATGAGGTCATGGTGCTGTCGTTTGAACTTCTGACCAGACAAGAAAGGGGACATCAAATGAGAGTAAATGAACTCAGTGAATCACCTGGACCTGCCTACCAGTTGTTGTTGTTGTTGTTGTTGTTGTTGTTTAGTGACGTTGAGTCAGTGCCAACTCATAACGACCTTGTGTAGGGTTTCTGAAGCTGGAAATCTTTGTGGAACCAGAAAACATCATCTTTCTCCCACAGAATAGCTGGTGGACTTGAACCACTGACCTTCTGGTTCACAGCCCAGTGCTTATCCTACAGAGCCAACTGGTGAGCCCCCAAAATATCTAACTAGCATCATGGAACAGAAGTTGCCTGGAGGAGGTGAAGCAGCTTGCCAAAGGCAGGTGTTGGGGGTTCCAGGAGAAGGGATGACACTCACTAAGGACTTGGTGTACAGTGATTGATCAGTGAGAAAAAGATACAGGACAGTATGCAAAACATATGAACAATGCAACAAAGACTTCTTAAACAGTGAGTACACTGTGTCGAGTCTTAACATGGTCTTAAACATCATTTCCCTCGGGGTCCAGCAGACCCCACCAAGACTAAGATTCGACAGAAGTCAGTAATCATTTGTGGGTACAGGCATTTGCTAAACAGCATTCTAGTGAGAGAACGAGCAGATGAGCTAAGTAACCAAAACCTCCTATGGTACGATGAGAGGTGGGTGGAAGGGAGCCGCTAGCCTAAGTCATCACACCTGAGACTATGTAAAATCCATAAAATACCAATCTAATTCAGCAGATTGTCAAGAGGTCCAAGTCTGGATAAGGATCAAGTTCGGTTCTGCAAGTGCAGACATACCTCTAGAATAGGCACTTGAGGTGTCTTCTCTGTGTGAGGACACAGACAGAGACACACTTGCTCCCAGTGTCTGTCATAACGACGCATGGAAGCAGGAGAACAGAGCACTGGGACTTACGAGAATTAATTATTGAGCTCTGTCTTCAAGAGCCAAAGTACTGTTATCTACATAGAACTCCTTAGCTGCCTATGATTATTAAACAATTGCTAATATGGAGTCTCTGGTAGCGTAGTGGTTACGAATCGGGCTGCGAGCCTCAAGGTCAGCAGTTCGAAACTACCAGCGGTTCCGCGGGAGAAAGATGAGGCGGTCTACTCCCATAAAGATTTACAGCCTCGGAAACCCTGTGTAGGGTCGCTATGAGTTGGAACCGACTCCACGGCACATAACAACAACAACAACAATATTATTGTAGTTGTTACAAATCAGGCTGCAAGCCGCAAGGTCAGCAGTTCAAAACTACCAGCTGTTCCAGGGGAGAAAGATGAGGCTTTCTGCTCCCGTAAAGATTTCCAGCCTTGGAAACCTTGTACAGGGTTGCTATGAGCCGGAACCGACTCCACAGCACACAACAACAACAACAACAACAATATTACTGTGGACGCTGCAGGATAACACACTCACCAAATGCTCCTTGGAAACCATACACAGGGTTCCTATGAATCGTAACCAACTCAACGGGACTTAGCAACAGCAATATTATTAATGAGGACTCCTGGTGTGGTGCTGTAGGATCGGCACTGGACTGCGAATCACAAGGCCAGCAGTTCAAATCCACCAGCCGCTCTTCAGAAACCCTATACAGGGTTGCTATGAATCACAACTAACTCGATAGCATGTAACACAAAAGTGGTTCGTTCCACAGGAGAATCACTGAAGTGTGAACCCCAAGGTCAGTGGTTCAAGTCCACCAGCCATTCCCTGGGAGAAAGATAAGACTTTAAGCTCCCACAAAGATTTAAAGCCTCAGAAACCCCGTACAGGGTCACTATGAGTCAGCACTTAGAAGAGCAACAATATCATGAGTGTTAGCAATATTCCATCTAGCCTCGGTTGATGCTGACCACACCCTTGAGGTGAAGTTAAGATGGTAGCTGTTTTATACATGTGGCATTAGTACAGACACCGAGACCACTCACCTAGTAAGTGACAGGTGGAAGAGCCTGTAATCCTTACACTTGTTCATACAGCACCGGTCAGGCCTTCCCCAGATATGGAACACTGACATCAATAGAACCAATGCAAGGCATAATGAAGCAATGGGTCACATGCTAAGGCATAATGAATCAATGGGTCACATGCTAAGGCATAATGAATCAATGGGTCACATGCTAAGAAAGCACATCCTTTTCCGTTCTCTTAGATGTCACCAATTCTAACATCGAATAATCTCACTTTAAGAAGACAGTAAGCTTCAGTGTTGGGGTCTTATCACAGAACAGCAGCTAGGCAAATTGGATACTAGGATTTCATTGTGGCTGCATTTCAGTTACTGTATTTAATTCCTGGTTATTTTCTACTTCTGGCAAGGGCTGCTAGTTTTTTGCCTTTTAGGTAGAAATAAGTTTTCATTTTAAACTAATGCATTTAGGTAGTTTTCACAGAAAATTAGTAAGTAAAATAATAATAGAAACAGAGCTCAGATATTGACAAAATCTTAAAACAGTTGGCAAAAGAATATTAGAAAACTCTGCATTATTTTCACACATTACAAATCATATAGTAATAAAAAAAAAATCACCAAAAGCTTTTCCACTTTCAAAGGAAAATGTTTCCAAATTTCACATGTGAATTAAAAATGGAAACAGTTACTGCATTGTATCAATATACTATTTTCTTAAATGAAACAACAGCTACATAAAAACATAAAATCATGAAGATGATGGCTCACGATCAGGACAACATTCCAGGCTGTTACTCACGGTGGCCATCCATCAGAGCCAATTTGATAGCCCCTAACAACAAGGTCTGGTAGCGTAGTGGTTACGAATCGGGCTGCGAACCTTAAGGTCAGCGGTTCGAAACTACCAGCTGCTCCGCGGGAGAAAGATGAGGCTTTCTACTCCCGTAAAGATTTACACCCTCGGAAACCCTGTACAGGGTCGCTATGGGTCGGACCCGACTCAACGGCACTTAACAACAACAACAACAACAACAACAACAACAAGATCCCTAAATAAAATGTGGTAGGCATAAACACACCATAGTCAAGTTCATCTGGAGGCAAACTGTGGAGACAATACCCAATGCTTTATTAGCAAAAGTGCTACATAAATACAACTGCATGAAAGTGTCAATGAATTAAAAATCAGATCATAACAAAAGTGTCTTTTGCTATACACTCACACCCCTTCCTAAAGGTAAAGACTCATCCTAGGGTGGTATGCAGACTCCTGGTGGGGCGCTGTGGGTTAATGAGCTGGACTGCAAGGTTGGTTTCAATCACATGGTCGGCAGTTCAAGCTCACCAGCCACTCCTCAGAAACCCCATACAGCGTCTGTAGGAATCGGAACTGACTCGATGGCACTAAACAACAAAGAGTGGTATGTATTCTTCTAACCCCCTCCTAATGAATTTCTTCATTATGTGCCCTCGTGCCAAGTACAGGGTTTCTGAGAGTGGCTGATGGGTTTGAACAGACAACTTTAAAGTTAGTAGTCCAGTGCTTATCCTACAGCATCACACCAGAGTCCACCATTGAATTCATACATAAATCCACACTTGTATCTGAGTGGATTAAAACCTAGTTCCCTGTCAAATGGGGGTGGTGAGGGGTGGGGGCAGGAGGTCCTACTACTCCCTGAGGTGGTGTAGACACCTAAGCTAACCGAGACTCCGTCCTCTTGTTTTTGTCATCGTGATGTGGCCTTACAAGAGCTGAAAGATTAGAAATGTGACAATCAGGGTAAGTCAAAAGTATTGCTACAAAACTGGGGAAGCCTTTATTAAACACACATACCAAAATGTAAAGCTATTATTAGTAGGCATATCCTCCATTTGGTTTACACATTGCTGAAGGCAGTGAGTCCATCTCTCTAATCCTTCCCTCTCAAATATTCTGCGCTCTTCAATTTATACTATTTCAAAATGATCGTTTTGGCATTCTTGAGGAATGCAAACTGTGTTCCTTTTAAATGTTCTTGAAACTTGGGAAACAAAGAGAAGTCTGGTAGAACAAGATCAGGTCTGTAGAATGGATGGGGTAAAGTTCCCTAAAGAAATTCTCCCAGGACAGCCCTTGCTACCCTCAAAGAATGAACAAGTCCATTATTGTGATGGAAACAACTCCTTGGCACAATTTCCCAGGTCTTCACTCCCTAATGCAGTTTTCTTTAAAACGTCTTCATAGTAAGACTCCAAGATCATCCCATGTCCTTTAAGAAAATCTACCAAGAGTATCCCTTTGCAGCCACCCCCACCCCCACCCGCAAATTCATCATCACCTTCTGATCTGACCTCTCTGCCTTAACTTTAACTAGCCCAGCAGGTCCCCTTGGGAGCCACTGTTTTGACTGGATCTTTTATTGAAGACAAGTGTGTTCTGGAGAGAACTTTTCTGCAGCTATCCACTGATCGCAAATACACATTTAAGCGTGTTTTCTTTTTTTTTGTTACTTTTAACTTATGCTTGTAGCTACTAAATGCCTGGGATCAAAAATCACACATCATTGTAATACTAATTGGACTCCTGGTGTGGCACTGTAGGATCAGCACTGGACTGAGTACCACAAGGTCGGCAGTTCAAACCCATCATCTGTTCCTTGGAAACCCAAAACAGGATCACTATGAGTCTGACTTAATGACACTTATAACAACAACAAATTATTCCAATCAGAAGTGCTATGGCTCTATACAATAATCACTGGACTGCAAACCACAAGGTTGGTGGTTTGAGACCACCCACCACTCCACGGGAGAAAGATGAGCTTTTCTGTTTCTGCAAAGATGAACAGCCTCAGAAGTCCTATACAGGGTCGCTATGAGTCCCAATCAACTCGTCAGCACTTGACAAATACATCAATCTACTATTTGGAATGTGCCTCAGGGTCTCAACCTAAATATATGGGCAGAATGTTGTTGTTGTTAAGTGCCATCCCGTTGATTCCAACCCATAGCGACCCAGTATAGGGTTTCCAAGGAGCAGCTGGTGAGCTTGAACCACCAACCTTGCAGTTCAAACAACTTTGCAGTCTGATGCATTAGCCCAAAGCACCACACCAGGACTCCATGGGCAGAATAGCAGGTGAGAATTTTACATCCTTGATTCAGCAGCTTTTGGTGAGAGTACATAAGTGAACTGGTGAGCTATTAAACTTGTTTTCCTGGTACTTGGTTTTCCTCACATAACAATACACACTGGGACTCTTTCAGTGTGTGTGTGTATGACTTCATGGTATTCCATAGCATAAAGTTTAACTTGTTTAATCCTTCCACTGGTATTCTGGTATGGCGCTGTAGAATAAGCACAGGACTGCTAGGTCAGCAGTTCAACCCAATCAGCTGCTCCCTGGAAACACCATAAAGGGTCGCTGAGTCAGAACCAACTCAGTAGTACTTAACAACAACAATCATTCCACCACGGAGCAATACTTGAGTTACTTTTTTCTATTACAGAATTTTACTTGGGAAAAAAACCCACTTTTTCCTATAAGCCTTCAAATATTATTTTAATACTTCTTTTTTCATTGACTTTATAGTTTTAAACCTGATTATCTCTATTCCCTTTTCCGGGTTGAGATTGTTGTCAGGAGGGACCAGTCCCTGAAGAAGGACATCAAGCATGATAAAGTGGAGGGTCAGTGAAAAGAGGAAGACCCCTAGGGAGATGGGCTAACACAATGACAGTAACAATGGGCTCAAGCGGAACACAAATGTTTTAATTTCAGTATTTTTCTAAATAGAGACTCAATTTTCCCCAACATCATTTATTGTATGATGCTTTTTTTAACTTGAAATGATGCATATATCAAGAAGTAAGTTTCCAAGTATACATGGATCTACATCTATATTCCTGCTCTGATACCACTCAAGAGTATTTTATTCTAGCTTTGCAGTTTCTTCTGAGAGGAGGCAGAAGGCTTTCTTCCATGAATGTTATTTAATTTCCAAAGCATTTTGGTTGTTCTGTGTATGTTTCTTTCATTGAATTTTAGATTCAGCTTTTCCTCAAATTTCAAGGAAATTTTGTTGGACACTACATTTCCATTGTGGCTCTGTGGGTTAATGCACCAGACTGCAAAACCAATTGAACTGTAAAGTCGGCAGTTCAAGCTCACCAGCCTCTCCTTGGAAATCCTATATAGGAGTGGCTATGGGTTGCAACCCTACGGCACTTAACAACAACAATAACAACAATTGCTTTATGTTGAAATTTGGCATTAATTCAGGGGAGGGGGATGAATAAAGTCTTTCCAAATATGTTATTCTTATGGTTCTATGTCATCAAGTCAGTTCCAACTCTATGCACAACCAAATGAGACCCTATTGGGTCCCACCCTATCCTCGTAATTGTTGTTCCCCATGAGCCCATCGTTACTGCCATTGTGTCAACCCATCTCCCTAGGGGTCTTCCTCTTTTTCACTGACCCTCCACTTTATCATGATTGATGTCCTTCTTCAGGGACTGGTCCCTCCTGACAACATATCCAAAGTATGAGAGACTAAGTCCGTCCATCCTGGCCTTTAAGGAACATTCTGGCGAGACTTCATCCAACACAGATTTGTTGGTTCTTCTGGCATTATATCTAATATTCTTTGCCAACACTGCAATTCAAATGCATCGATTCTTTAATGGTCTTCCTCATTCATTATCCAACTTTCACATGTGTATGAGGTGACTAGAAATACCTCGGCTTGGGTCAGATATACCTTAGTCCTTTACTCTTTAAAGAAGTCTTTTGCAGCCGATTTGCCTAATGAAATATTTAATCCCTTGACTTCTTGACTGCTGCTTCTATGAGTATTGATAGTGGATCCAAGCAAAATGAAGTCTTTGAAAACTTTAAACTTTTCTCCATTGATCATGATGTTATTTATTGCTCCAGCGGTAAGGATTTTTGTTTTCTTTACACTGAGGTGCAATCCATAGTGAAGGCTGTAGTCTTTGATCTTCATCAGTAAGTCCTCTTCACTTCCAGAAAGCAAAGTTGTGTCATCTGCACCTCACAGGAGTCTTCCTCCAATCCTGATGCCATGTTCCTCTTCATATAATCTATCTTCTCAGATTATGCGCTGAGTATGTTAACAGAATAAGCATGATAAAAGATACAACCCTGGCATACAACTTTTCTAATTTTAAACCATTCAATAGCCCCTTGTTCTGGTTGAATGATTGTTTGTTTGTCTATGATTAGGTTCCTCATGAGCACAATTAAGTGTTCTGGAACACCCATTGTTCACAATGTTGTCCATAGTGTAACATGAACCATACCGTCTAAGGCCTTTACATAGTCAATGAAGCCCCAGTAAATGTTTTTCTGGCATTCTCTGCTTTCAGCCAAGATCCATCTGACATCAGCAATGATATCCCTGGTTTCAGGTTCTCTTCTGAATCCAGCTTGAATTTCTGGAAGCTAACCACCGTCTATCCTTTGCAGCAAAAATCTCAATCAATTCAAGCCTGCTTAATGGCCCCGATCTAAATATAAGGGAGGGAAGGGAGGTGGGCACTTTGCATATAAGTTTCGTGCTTCACCCGAGCTCACTAGTTATGAGTGAGCTATTATGAAGACTGATGGAGAGGTGTCAAAATAATGTGGTAGGCAGAATTTAACAAATGCTCCCCTACCCTGAAATTCCAAACCCTTATACTTGAAACCCTGGAGAAAGACATCATGCTTGGTAAAGTGGAGGGTCAGCAAAAAAAGAGGAAGACCCCCAATGAGATGGATTGGCACAGTGGCAGCAACAGCAATGGGCTCTAGCGTAGCAGCAATTATGAGGTTGGGGCAGCGTTTCGTTCTGTTGCCCACAGGGGTCGCTATGAGTTGAACAGACTTGACGGCACTCAGCAACAACAACAATGATGATGATGAGCTGCCCCTCCAGTGACTGTCTTGTATCATATGGCACACACCAACAATGTATTTGCAACATGTGTTGATGATGAGCTGCCCCTCCA
>NW_006408574.1:8812256-8845045 GCF_000296735.1 Chrysochloris asiatica
GTATTTGCAACATGTGATGATGATGAGCTGCCCCTCCAGTGACTGTCTTGTATCATATGGCACACAACAACAATGTATTTGCAACATGTGATGATAATGAGCTACCCCTCCAGTGACTGTCTTGTGCCATATGGCACACACCAAAACCACTGTCACTGACCAGTGGACTGTGACTCAAAGTGACTGCATACCAGCTTTCCAAGACAGTAAATCTTTATGGGAGCAGGTAGCCTTATCTTTCTCCCATTAAGCAGATGTTGGGTTTGAACCACCAACCTTATGGTTAGCAGCCACATGCTTTTACAGCTACACTACCAGGGGTCCTGTGGTTTCAAAATAGGGGTTGTGGGTATCTGGAAAGTGATGTGGGTGGCCTCTAGGATCAGAGAGCAGGCAGGCACTGACCCAGCAAGGGAAGAAGAGGCGATCATCCTATAAGCGAAAGGAAAGAAATTCTGCCAAAAACTTGAATGAGCCTGGAAACAGATTCTTCCTATGGCCTCTGGTTAAGAGTCAGTGGCAGATTACCCAATTAATAAGGTAAGCACGGGCTTATTTGTGCTTACTTAGTATTCTGTAGTGAACTGTTTCATGTGTTTTTCACATCTTTGATGTGAAACCCAGGTGAAATTGGTCACTACAGTTTAGTAAGTAAGCCTGTGCTTATCTTGCTTACTGGGCACTCCCCATCCCTGTCCAGGATTGTTGATTTGAAAAGAGACTTTGATTCTGTAAGAGCGTGCTGGGGGTTAGGAGACAGCCAGATGCCAGCCAGACCTAAAAACTGAATCTTTGACGTGAAAACAAGTGAACTTGGTCACAACAGATTAGTAAGCCTGTGCTTATCTTGTTTACTGGGTACTTGCACACTGGTAAGTGCCCAGTGTGGCAGACACCTAATTTTCACCATGGGTACCTACATCAGAGAAGCCAGGAGGGCCCATTCAGCCTTCTGAGCTTCAGGAACTTTGAGACGGTAAACGATGCTGGCTGCCCAAACAACTGTTGTTCCTATCTTTCCAACTCTGTGGGTCTTCAGGGGTCCCAGGGAGAAGGAGGTACAATCAGAAATGTTTGCCCCTTCCTCACGTTTATTCTCAGATACTCCACAATTAAGACAAACACATCAACCTCAGTCTTTAATTTCTTCTTAAATGTTAAGGTTTGGGGAGAAAATGAAAAGCTAATTCCTTATCAAAATGCTTGAATTTCCAAGGAACAGAGTGTAGATAGATAGATAGATAGATAGGAAACAACTCAACATCACTTAATAACTATATAAATATATTTAGTAATTATATATATATATATATATATATAGTTATTAAGTGATGTTGAGTTGTTTCTGACCCACAGCAATCCTTTATTGGGTTTCCAAGGAGCGGCTGGTAGCTTTGAACCAGGAGCCCAGTGCTTATCCTAAAGCACCACACCAGGACTTCATAATATATATATATATATATCCCCCTCCACTGTCATCCAGTCAGTTCAGACTCATAGTGACCCCTACAGAGAATTTCTGAGACTATAACCCATCAAATATTAAAGAATAAGAAGGAATCTCAAAATCGCTGGATAAAGCACCCCAACAGAGAACATAGAAAAATGTTTGTTTTTGCTGTTGCTAGGTACCATCGAATCAGCTCCAAGTCATTGAGATCCTCTGCACAAAGAACAAAACTGCCCGATCCAACTGCCCATCCACACAATTGGTGCTACACTTGAGCCCATAGCTGTTGGCACATACGGGCACTTGTGTAAAATTTTAACAAACAAAGGAATGAACATGGTAAACAAATATAAAACTAAACAGTAGACAAAAACATAATGATTTCAATTTCAAGATGATTCTGAGAGCAAGATATTCATATTTAGAATGTGAAACAATTGAAAAGATGTTGAGTTGAAATAATTCAAAGATAAGAAAAATCATAGAGATGTGGCATACTCATTAGCTACTAGTTGTTGTTGGTGGTTATGTGCCGTGGAGTTGGTTCTGACTCATACAGACCCTGTACAGGGTTTCTGATGCTGTAAATCTTTTTTTTTTCTTTAATGTTTTATTGTGAATTATGTGATAGTTTACATGGGAGAACATTAGTTTTACATTCATCCTATCGTATATCATTTAATTGCCATGGTTACAATCCCCTCCATGCATCATCAACCAACCAAAGGGTATACACTACAAACCGAGGCTGTAAATCTTTATGGGAGCAGAAAGCCTCATCTTTCTCCCATGGAACAGCTAGCTGTTAGTTTCAAACTGCTGACCCTGAGGTTCGCAGCCCGATTCGTAACTACCATGCTATCAGAGCTCCTAGCTACTGGTTAGAACTGTTAAAAACAAACAAGTTATGAGAATGGATTTTTAAAAAATACATTTACTCATCACTGACGGATGTGAATTTTCTGAGTTGATTTTCTGGCTCAAGGTTGATTAACCTGACCACTATCACCTTTCACAGGACTCCAATTTGTATGAAACTTAAGAGAACAGCAGCTATAAACCTAAACAAAGAACCAGGGCCAGATGGTCTTATCACGACCACGGACAGGGAGCTCATTTCCTTAATTGATTCTCTTTACTGCCACCATGGTTTATGACTCAATAAACGGAAGGTATTATTGATCTAAAGACCAAGCTGTCCCTACACGTTGGTGAGACAGGTGTGTGGTCACTTTTGACCATAGTTTGGAGAGCCCAACCACCCAGGATCTACCTCCCATCTGCCTGCCAAAATACCTGGAAGTTTACAATGGAGCTGATGGATTACAGTCATTTAGAGTCTTGGTGTGGCGCTGTAGGATCAGCACTGGACTACTCACCACAAAGTTGGTGGTTCGAACCCACCAGTTAGTCTTTGGAAACCCTATACAGGGTTGCTATGAGTCAGAGCCAACTTGACGGAACTTAACAACAACAACAGCACTGTCATTTACAGCTGCAAACTGCTTTTCATGCTTTGTCACCCATTTACATGTTAGTATGAGTTGCTTCCCTGCAAAGTCAATGCTCGTTCTGAGGTGCGGAGAGAAAGACCATGTCTTGTTTTATAAGTAAGCTGCTGCTTGTTGAGCTCCTATCACAATGCCTGGTGTGTCATCAATCCTCGGTAAGGATTGGGTGAAGGAAATAAAGCCGGCACAAACTGAAATCTGACACGCAGCTCTATGCTGCTGCCAAGGAAAGGAACAATTCTGCAGACACATGGCATAGCAGAGCTAAAGAGTAAAGGGAGAAAGAAAAAAAAAAAAAATCAGCTCTCACACTATTCCTGAGAATAGCACTTTTATTTCTCCTCTCCTCACTTAACTTTCTTATTTAAGAGCTCCCTGTGTGCTATTTTACAAAAATAAAATTCATTGGAAGATATTAAAATTCTACCAGAAGAGTTGTTCCCCCAAAGAAAAAGACTCCGTAAACACTGTCAACCCTTGAAATAATTATTTAGATGGAGAATACTTGTCCACTGGCAGAAGCAAAAGATGTTTTGAAGACAAGGATGCACAAGTGAAGCCAATAGTATTCTTCTCCTTACCAATAAGTTAATAAGGCAAAGCATATAAATTCAGATACTTTGAAAGCAATATAGCCAATTCAATTTCTTTAGCAGCACAGGTCATTCCTACTGTTTAATCTTTTAACATTTTATTTATATTGGACCAAAGTACTTAGGATTAAATCAGTGTTTCTACTTACCCGGCTCTAAAATACATTACCATAATGACCAAATAACAGATACAGATGTGTTATGACTTTGGGGATAATTTCAGTGATTTGTAGAACTAAAATCATTTCAATTACCATGCAAACGATGATAAATTATTAATAAGCTATGAATTTTTACAAGTGGCCAGAAATATGAATTATATAAGACTTCCCCTTCCATAAATGTATTATCTTGAAAAAGCAGTTATAGAAAATGGGCTCATCAGATTAAGTGAGCTGAAGAGAAGTTGGAGAAAGCCCAGGAAAAAAGGAACAGAAATTACTAAAAGATTAGGGAGTGGCTTAGCAAAGAGAGGCTGGAGTACTTTCAGGAAGTGGACCATGGAAGACTGAGAGAAAGTATCTGACCAGTCTTAGTAAAACTCCGTAGACAGACGTTCCACTCTCTGCCACTGAGAGAGGGCACTAAGAAGATAAACTCAAAAGGCAACTAGGAGGATTAGCCATCTTTTTGGCTTCAAGACTTTAAAGTGTTAAAGTGTTATGATCACTGTAAAGTTGGAAAATGTTTAGTTAGCCCCAATAGGAATTCCCCAAATTAACCATGTTTCTCTACCACTCATCTGTCAGTTTATCATACTGTGATGGCTGGCGTGGGGCTGACATGCTGGAAAACATCTCCTGCATTTCACAGACCAGTAGGGCCACCCATGTGCTCCTGTGGAACCTGTATGTGAAGACACCCCCGTATCCGTTTTCCTGTTATGAAGGGCAATGTTTAGGAAGCGGCAAAGCTTTAGTTTCATGCAGTCATTCAAAGAGAGCAAGGGGTTGTGGCGTGGCTTTCAATCAGGAAAGAAAGGTATGTGTCAAGGCTGTCTCTTTTCATCATACTTCTTCCATCTACATGCTAAGCAAATATTTTAAGAAATTGGATTATATGAAGACCACGGCATCAGGATTGGAGGAAGACTCATTAACAACCTGCAATATGCAGGTAGCACAGCCTTGCTTGCTGAAAGTGATGAGGACTTGAACCACTTACTGATGAAGACCAAACGCCAACAACCTTCAGTATGAACAACACTTCAATATAAAGAAAACAAAAATTCTCACAAGTGGATCAATAAACAAAGAACAGATTGAAGTTGTCAAGGATTTCACTTTACTTGGACCCATAATCAATGCCCGTGGAAGTAACAGTCAAGAAATCACTGGGCAAATCTGCTAAGGAAGACCCCCTTAAAGTGTTAAAGAGTAAAGATGTCACTTTGAGGACTAAGTTGCTCCTTACCCAAACCAGGGTATTTTCAATCTCCACGTAAAAGCCAAAGAAGAAATAAAAAAAGACTGGAGAAGAATTGAAGCCTTTAAATTATGGCACTGGTGAGGAGTAGTCACTATACTATGAACTGTCAGGAGAACCAATCTGTCTGGGAAGTATTACAGACAGAATGTCCTTTAGAAGCAAACATAGTGAGACTTTGTCTCGCTTACTTTGGATATGATATCAGGAGGGACTCATCCTGAAAAAGGACATCATGCTTGGTAAAGTAGAAGGTCAGCAAAAAAGAGCAAGACCCTTAAAGAGATGCACTGACACATTGGCTGTGACAGCAGGGTCCAACACAGCAATGACTTTGAAGACGGAGCAGGACCAGGCAGGGTTGGCTTCTGTCGTACATGGGGTCACTCTGAGTCACTTGTTTTCTGATATCTATGCTGCAGATGTGTGTGCCCAGGCTGCCAGTCCTCACTCACCCTTACCACTTCAATGAGCATCACAGCTTGCGCATGGTAACATTCCACTCCTCGGAGAGAGTTCTCAGACTCCAAGTGCTCTGCTTGTGTCCTTGTACAGCAGCCAGCAATGCCAGCAAACAAAACCCATCACCTCTGCCGTCCCTGTAACCGCAAGGCTCATGGTTCAAAGCCACCACCTGCTCCTCTGAAACCCTATTCAGGGTCTCAATAGTCAGAACTGAGAGGATGGCACACTACAACAACAACAACCTCTTCTCCCATAAAGTGGGGTACCTCTGAGATGTGCGTACAACACTGGCTCCCAAATTTCCCCAATATGATTAGTCTCTACAGTTGTAACATATATACTGAGATGGTTATCTTTACGTATCAAGTTGGCTAAGCTACGGCACCCAGCTGTTTCATCAACCACTGGATAAGACTTTGTTCTAAAGTTTTTGTTGTCACGTGCTGTCGAATCAGTCTGGACTCATAGTGACCCTGAATAGGGTTTCTGAGGAGTGGCTAGTGAGGTTGAACCACTAACCTTGTGGTTCAAACCGGCTATGCAGTCCAGCGTCTTAACCCACAGTACCACACTGGAAATCCTAAAATGGTAGTGGTGGTGATTGTGTGCCACTGAGTTGGTTCCAATGCTAGCAGCCAAGTATAGGTTTCTGAGGCTGTAAACCTTTACAGGAGCCAGAAGTCTCATCTTTCTCCCAAGAAACAAGTGGTAGATTCAAATGGCTGAGTGTGCAGTTAACAGCCCAATGCATAGCCCACTAAGCTACAGGGCTTCAAAGTCTTTATGTCTGATTATATCAGCTGGTCTTAAGTGAAGCACATCATTCTCCATAATGCGGGTGGGCCTCATCCAATCAAAGGCCTTAAAGAGCCATGAGGAAATTTTGCCCAGTGTTGAACAATTTTGCCTCCAGACTGCAAACAGACATTACTCTAGAACTTTCTTACTCTTCCCATTGCCTACCCTATGGCCAAGACTATAGAAATCTCTAGTTTGTCAACTGACTTTTAGAATTTGGACTTCCCAGAACCCCACATTCCTCACATAGATAAATAGATTGGCTGATGGATGGATAGATAGATGGAAAGATTAACAGATGATGGATGGATAGACACATAGGTAGGTAGATGGATAGATGGATGGATGGATAGATAGATAGATAAGTAAATAGATAGATTTCGCTAGAGAATGCTAGCTCATGCAAAATAACAATTTTAGTAGACAAAATCCATTTCTTGTCTCACTTTTCCAATATCCAACTGATATTTCCAGAGACAACGTCCCAAATGAACAACTTGTACTCAAATCTTTGTGTCGGGTTCTGCTTCCTTGGTACCCAAACTAAGGCAGCAAACATACCATTTCCATGTAGCATTACTGGTTTACCTATTTTTACTTAAATTTCTTTAGAAACTTTTATAACACAACTAAATGAATAATACCTTCCATCTTTTATTGCTCCATATAACAGGTCGGAATCGACTCAACGGCACTTAACAACAACAATAACACTAAAAATACATTGCATCTAAATAGTTAATACTAACCTGTTCTTGTTGTTAAGTGCCTTCAAGTCAGTTACAACTCAAAATGACCCTAGACAGGGTTTCTGAGGTTGTAAGTCTTTGTGGAAGCATAAAGCCTCATCTTTCATCCCATGGAGCACAAACTGTTAACCTTGTGATTCACGGTCCAGAGCTTATCCTACAAAGCCACTGTGCTCCTAGTGTTTACTGTGGTTGTTGTTTTAAGTATGGATGTGAGGATGGAGTAAGAGTAGCAAGTATTTGTGTGACACTATAGAATAAGTGCTCAACCACAAGGGTAGTGACTCAAACACACCACCTGCTCCTCAGAAATCCTATACAGGGCTACTGTGAGTCGGAACTGACTCAACGGAATTTAACAGCAGATACACTGGACTTTTGATGTGGCGCTGTAGGATCAGCATTGGACTGAAAACCACAAGGTTGGCAGTTCAAGGCCACCAGCCACTCCTCAGAAACCCTGTGAGTCGGCGCCAGCTCGACAGCACTTAACAACAATAACAACAGATATACTATGTCAAACGGACCTCTCTGACTCCTTCCAATGGGGAAGAGAAGGGCCAAGGCAATCCTTCCCTCCAGGGACTAGATGGCGTTAAAGACCATGTCCAGCTCCACATCTCTGAATTTGCATATTCACAATGATAACAGCATGCAGCATGGTCATGAAACCAGACTTAGGACCAAAATCAGAGCAGCAAGCCAATATTTCACCCAGGGTTTCCAACAGGCTCACTCAGGAACAACCCACTGCTGAGAATTTGTGTTTCCACCTCCCCAAATCTACTGAATCGGAACCTAATATCAGGAGGGACCAGTCCCTGGAGAAGGAGAGCATGCTTGGTAAAGTGGAGGGTCAGTGAAAAAGAGGGAGACCCCCCACTGAGATGGATCAACACAGTGGCAGCAGCAATGGGTTCAAACACGGCAACAGTTGTGAGGATGAAGCAAGATGGCAGTGTTTCATTCGGTTGTAAGTCGGGTCACTATGGATTGGAGCTAACAACCTAACAATACAGAAAAATCACCTGGGGAATCTCGGGAAAGATTCAGTTACTCTAGGGTGGAAAGGCAAATTCTCAGCAGGGAGTCATAGCACAATGAACTAGTTCAAAGCCCTGGATTTCTGCCTTAAGCACTACTTAACCACAAGGCTTACGAAATGTGTGTTATACTTACGTGTTGCTAAGATCTAAGAAATGAAGTTCATTCATCTTGGATCAACTATCAGCACTCATGGGAGCAGCAGTCAAAAAATCAAACGACGTATTGCATTAGGCAAATCTGCTGCACAAGACCTTTTTAAGTGTTGAAGAATAAAGAAGTCAGCTTGAGAACTAAGGTGCGCCTTGACCCAAGCCACGGTAAGTATTTTCAATAACCTCATATGCATGCAAAATCTGGACAGTGAATAAGGAAGACCGTAGAAGAATTGATGCCTTTGAGTTATGGTGTTGTAGGAGAGTATTGAACGTGCCATGGTCTGCCAAAAGAACCAACAGTTCTGTGTTGGAAGAAGTGCAGCCAGAGTGCTCCTTGGAGGCCAAGATGGCCAAACTTCGTCTCTCATACTTTGGACATATTATCAGGCGGAACCAGTCGCTGGAGAAGGCTATCATGTTTGGTAAGGTGGAGGATCAGAGAAAAAGAGGAAGTCCCCAGTGAGATGGATTGGCAAAGTGGCAGCATCAGTGGGCTCAAGTGTGGCTACCGTAGTGAGGTTGGCCCAGGACCGGACAGTGTTTCGTTCTGTTGTGCATTGGGTCGCTATGGATTGGTACCAACATGATGTCACCTAACAACAACAACAACAAGAAATGAACTCCAGTGACAAACACTTATTCATGGCTCTGCGGAGAGTCACTCAAGTCTAAATATTGCCTAAATGTTGGAGATATGATGCCTGAAAAGAAAGTGCTGCAGATTTAGGATTACTACTCATCTCCCTGCAAAGCCATCCAGTCAGTCAGAGAGAAGGTCAGCTTCTTCCTGCAGTCTCAAGGTCGGCACGGATGAACAGCGTGCACGTCTACCGCTCCACCTGGATTCTCTGTTGCAGCGAGTAGGACTCTGAGGCTGTCTTGCTTTATTGGTAGTGGGCTGCAGCCACTCTGTAGTTGATAGATCCATCTGCATTAGTACAACTTCCTAACACAAGCTGACACGAGGATTCCAAAAACGGAACAAATCTCTATCATTTTATTACATCACTCTATTTTACTGGTTATGGAAAATACATCAGCTCAAACAGTAAATACGTTTTCCACAGGAGAAATAAACTGTTTACTGAGATCTAATTAAACTATGGATCTGTGGATGAGCACTTAAGCTATACGAATTATTTATTAACTAGCTTCTCTTTTTCGTTTTCTTTTTCTAGAAAAATCTTCTCAATATCTCTGATGCTCTTTTGCTTTACTGATTTTTAATACCTAGGAGGTTTTGGTAGCATAGTGGTTACGAGTTGGGCAGGTAACCTCCAAGTTAGAAGTTCAAAACTACCAGCCATTCTGTGGGAGAAAAATGAGACTTTCTGCTCCTGTGAAGGTTTACAGCCTCGGAAGCCCGATGCAAGGTCACTATGAGTCGGAACTGACTCCACGGCACACTACCACCACCACCATCAACCCAACCACCAAGACTCCTGGTGTGCTGTGTAGGATCAGCACTGGACTGCTAACCACAAAGTTCTTGGTTCAAACCCACCAGCCGCTCCTTGGAACCCCTATACAGGGTTGCTATGAGTTAGAACTGACTCCACAGGACTTAACAACAATTAAAGCTAAGGAGCCCTGCTGTGTTGCTGCAGGATAATGCACAGGACTGCAAAGTTGGCGGTTCAAACTCAGTAGCCACTACTTGGAAACCCTATCCAGGTCACTATGAGTTATAACCTACTCTAGGGCATTTAACAACAACAATTAAAGCTAAATAGCTTAAGAAATAAATTTTGTGAAATATATTTACAAAGTTGCTGGGGGGAAATTCAGAGTAATCATGAGTTTCAAATATTATAACTGCTTATCAAGGAGCTCTGGTAGCGTAATGGTTACGATTCAGGCTGCAAATTGCAAGGTCAGCAGTTCGAAACTACCTGTTGTTTTTGCAGGAGAAAGATGAGGCTTTCTGCTCCCATAAAGATTTACGGCCTCAGAAACCCTGTACAGGGTTGCTATGAGTCGGAACCGACTCCACGACACATAACACCAACAACAACATCAAGAGTCCTGGTGTGGTGCTGTAGGATAAGCACTCTTAGCAGCCACTCCTCGGAAATCCTATACAAGATCGCTTTGAGTCAGAACTGGCTCAATGGCACTTAACAACAACAACCTGGGTCAATGTACAACCAGAGGGTACTTAACAACAACAACAACCACAACCAGGTCAATGTACAACCAGGCAAAAGACACCACTGTAGCTAAGTGCCATTGGGTTGGTTCAGACTTTGAGTGACCCTGTGTAGGGTTTTAGAGAGTGGCGGTGGTTTTGAACTGCCAACCTTGTGAGTTGCAGTCCAGTGCTTATCCTACAATGCCACACCAAGACTCCCAAACCTAAAAGTCAAGGCAAAAATGGAAAATAATCATAAAAGCAGAAAGGGGGGGGGGGCAGATCCCAAAATGAACAGTAAAAAAGGTTTGCACAGAATCATTCTGTCAGTAAGGAGTCTTGGTCTGGCACTGCAGATAAGCACTGGACTGTTAACTACAAGGTCAGTGGTTCAAATTTACCAGCTGCCCGTTGGAAATCCTATACAAGGTCACTATGAGTCAGAACCAACTCCACTGCACACAACAACAATAACAATGCACATAAACAGGACATCCATCAATGGTCTGGGCCGTCCCAGAGGAAATTCATGAGGAAATGACTGTCACTAGGAACTAGAGACTGTAAATTTACTAAGCAAAATTACAGTGAAAAGCCTGCTTAGGCTGGAACCAGAGAAGGAAATCTCAAATTGTAGTGGCGCAGTGGGATAGCTGTTGAGCTGCTAACTGAAAGGTCAGTGGTTCAAACCCACTGGCTGCCCTGAGGGAAAAACATGTGATAGTTGACTTCAATACAGATTACAGCCTTGGAAACCCCATGGGGCAGCTCTCCTCTGTGAGTTGGAACTGACGAGATGACAATGGGGATAGAGAGTGACAGAAAAATGGTAAGACCCTCACCATCCACCCCCCGTCAAAGGCTGAACATGTGTCCGAGTCCTGGAAAAGCCAGCCTGTCCCCATCAAGTTCTAGCTTTCACGGTTTCACTCTACCGTACTTACTCCTGTTTCTAAATCTTTCAGAAATCACTTTGCTTTATCATTCTGCTCTATAGATTTTATCATTCTATTTACAAAAAGAAACCCATCTTAGTCTGTGGTGGTGTGGAACCATTCCAAGTCACTGTGACCCTGTGTTGGGTTTCCAATGCTCTAAATCTTCACAGGAACAGAAAGCTTCATCTTTCTCCCTTGAAGCTGCTGGTAGATTTGAACTGCTGACCTTGAGGTTAACAGCCCAATGCATAACACACAAGGCTAGCAGAGCTCCTTCATTTTAGTCTGTATGCTAGCTTAATTCTGCTAGGGAGGAAATAAAGTTAACTTATTTTCCTAAGTGTGGGTCACTGCCTCTCTGAAACTAATTATATGAATATGCATTTGTTTTTAAGAATCACCTTACCTTCTTACATTTGAAATGTTATCTTTTTCATGCATAATTTTCTCATTTCATTTTTCTTCTTCCAGCATACTTTTTTTTTTTTTAAAGGTGACATTGCTAATAATAAAAAGCACACACATCATAGGACCCAAACTTATCAACACTTATTAATCCAAAATACCAAGGAGTAGGGGAAGACAGAAGGAAAAAAAAAAAAAAAAACTAAACTAAAAGAATTCATGGCTGAAGAAAGATAAACAACCCAAAACACCCAAGTAATAAAGGAAGACAGAGAGGAAAAACTCATCAACAAAGCATTCCTTCCTGAAGAAAAGTCTGGACCACATCAGGCTACGTGCTGAGCTATGAGGTACGCAGGACACAGATGGGCTCTGATTTTCTCCAAATAGTCTATAAGGAAAATGAGCCTGGGATCTTTGCAGGGTGATGGCTCGAACTGATGTCAACAAACGTTTTGTCACCAAATGCCAATCCATGTGTGTCAATTTCCGACTCATAGCCACCCCTTATAGAATTTCTGAGGCTGTAAATGTTTACGGGAGCAGATCTTTCTCCTGAAGAGCGGCTGGGGGATTTGAACTACTGATCTTGTGGTTAGCAACTCACTATACTACCAGGGCTCCTATTTTAAAAATAGGTCTTGGATAAAAAGAAAGGTCAAACAGGACTTTGAATTGGTTCAGTCATGGCCAGGGAGCACGGTAGCTCAAATCCTCCAGGTGCTCCATGTGAGACAGATGTGACGTTCTGCTCCCATAAAGATTTACAGCCTTGGAAACCCAACACAAGGGTCACAAACAACTCAACAGCCCTTAGCAACAACTATGAAGTCTTGGCCAAGGAAGTAAAACCAGAACAGACCTGAATTTTCTATATGAGGGAGCATCAAAACATACATGGAAAACTCCATCATCTTTTTATTTTATCTTGCCACATCCTTTTTCAACCCCCCGCAAATGTAAGTAATCTAGAATGGGAAAAAGTTCAGGACAGCTCAAAGTACCAGTATGAGAGACTCAAAAGGGATGCAGTGAGCCCATTCAGGGGTCTGATGTGGACACCGGATCACTGCCAGGGCTGAAGGCAGCAACACATGATCAAGGTCAGCTGCCGCCATTTTGGAGCCATCATGGTTGTTTTCGACTCAGCCAAAGAAACAGTTTGGTAGCTATGAGCCACACGTGCTGCCTTTGTTTTCTAAGATTACATTTCTAGTAGGATGCACACCCTGATGTTCTCTCATTGCAGTTCGTGTTCTAGTTCATCCACATTTGAAACTTCTGGGGCCTCCCCATTGGCCACGACTGAACCAGCTGAATCTATCAGAAGCCTCAAGACAATACAATCGTTTTTCATGGACAGAGAGGATGAGGTATGTATTCCATTAAATTTTTTTTAATGTTTTATTGTGAACTATGTGATAGTTTACATGGAAGAACATTAGTTTTACATTCATCCTATCGTACATCGCTTCCCTGCAGTTGGTAACAATCCCCTCCATGCATCATCAACCAAACAAAGGGTATACCCTGCAAGCCTGCCCCTGGTCAGCAGCACACAGCCTCTGTCCCTTTCTGGGTCTACAGTCCTCTGTCACTCCATCTCTCTACTTCATCGTCTCTGCCTCCATCTTTGGCATCACTGCTTCCCTGAGTAGGGTCCTGCTCGCCAAACTTCTCCCTTGATGGTCCCAGGGACCTCCGCTCCTAGACTGCAAAGTTAATCACTCCCCTCCTTGCTACAAAACATCTACCTTTACATTTCCAACCCTCACAATCAGTCCTGATAACAATTATTCACTATTGTATCACAAGTTGTTGTTGTTGTTGTTATGTGCCGTGGAGTCGGAACCGACTCATAGCGACCCTGTACAGGGTTTCCGAGGGTGTAAATCTTTACGGGAGTAGAAAGCCTCATCTTTCTTCCGCGGAGCAGCTGGTAGTTTCGAACTGCTGACCTTGCGGTTCACAGCCCGAGTCGTAACCACTACGCTACCAGAGCACTATCCATATCTCCTTTCATCAGCCCCGCCTAGACAGATTGGATACTACTCAGTGGAGATTCTACTTTCCACCACGCCTTCTGGATCTAGGTTCCCTCTTGTAAGATAGTAAGCCAGTCACTTCTTGTCTTTGTAGAACCCCACTTTGGGTAGCCAATGTCCAAATTGCTCATCCCTGTCTACTCTGTGTATGGAGAGGGTGGGAATGATCCTTGCTATAAAGATTTGTTCTCTCTTCTGAGCTACTGCATCCATAGGTGTAGGTCAAGTTCATCAAATTGTATCAGATGACTCTTTTTTTCCTCTTCTATCTTCTTCTAGTTGAGCTCTGATCATCCAGTCATTAAAGCCAGGTCAAGTGGGTGCTATCTACAAGTGTGGGTGTTCTTGTGCATATACCCTCTCTTCTTATCAGCTGGATGCTTCACCCTCCGCTCTAGTCTTCTGTGGCTATGTCACTGACTCTGGGCTCAAGAGTCCCCAGGTCTTACCACACTGCTGGCCAACCAGGTTCACAGGAGTCTATTGAACGTTGTAAGGCTTAGCTCGCAGCTTCATTGCTGTTTTCCCCACACTTCCCCTTGTCAGGGACGAATGTGGTCATCAATCAGAGCGTGTATTCCCAGTGAGTCTTAGTCTTGGAAGGGGGTTTGCTCTGATGGACCCGACCACTTGCCTTGATGTCTCCTGGGCGAGCAACTTGCTTGTTCTTGGAGTAATCAGTTGGTCTGCCATTATTGTTTTGTATTTTTCCTGTTGGTCTTTCTTTCAAGAAGTATCTTCTGTTCTAGTCACTCCAGGCTGCTCTGCTTGTCCTTTCAAGTGGAAATTTCCCACCTCAGAAGATTCTAGATGTTGTTCAGGATTCCACCTATGGTCTTATGTAATGCAAAGCCTCCTTCACTGGGCAAATTGTAGCCCCATTTTAGGTATTCCAATCAGTTATAGGCAGAAGACAGACTTACAAGCTTTCTATGGTGACATTTCTGGCTATTCCTTTCTCTCCTCCTCAAGTGTCTATTTTATAATGGTATGCAAATGAAACAGATTCAAAAGATAGCCAAGCATCTTAACATTAATTTCCCCCTTTTGTCCATTCCAACCATGCTCAATCCCTGTATCCCAGAGCCCTGTTGTTCCAAGGTTGTGCATACATCATTATTTACCTGTCTCGCTTAGCCCATGCAAACCTGCCCAATTGTTTTCCCATCTGCTTTGTTCTTCCATTCCCCTCCCCTCCCCCTTCTTGCATATTCCCCCTATCCCTAGCACCCAAACTATCCTGTGTCTATTCCCTGCCCTGTGCTCCACCTTCCCCTCCCTCCCACCACCGCATACCCCAAATCCCAGTAACCGTTATTGGTCATATGCAGTATTTCTCCTTTTGTGACTGACTAATTTCACTCAACAAAATGTCCTCAAGGTTCATCCATGTTATGTGGTGACTTGCAGCTTCCTTGTTATTCTTCAAGGTAGTATAATATTCCATTGTGTGTATATACCACAGTTCATTTATCCATTCTTCAGTTGATGGGCACTTTGGTTGTCTCCGTCTTTTTGCTATTGTAAATAGTGCTGCTATGAACATTGGTGTGCATATATCTACTTGTGTTATGGCTTGTATTTCTTGTGGGTAAATACCAAGTAGAGGAATTGCTGGATCCTAAGGTATTTCTATTTCCAACCTTCTGAGGAAGCGCCATATTGCTTTCCAGAGAGATTGGACTATTTTGCAATCCCATCAGCAATGCAGGAGGGTCCCAGTATCTTCACATCCCTGCCAGCATTTATTGTCCTCTACTTTTTTGATCTTTCTGTTATTGTTGGTGTGAAATGATATCTCATTTTGTTTTGATTTGCATCTCTCTAATGGTTAGTGATCGTGAACATTCCTTCATATGTTTTTTGGCTGCCCCAGATCTCCTACTTGGTGAAGTGTCTGTTCATGTTGCACCCATTTTTTAATTGGGTTATTTGTCTTTTTCTTGTAGAGGTGTTGTAGTTTCCTATATATTTTAGAAATAAGTCCCTTGTCTGATGTGTCATTGCAAAAGATTTTTTCCCATTCTGTGGGTTCCCCTTTTACTCTTGTGGTGAAGTCTTTTGATGCACATAAGTTTTTTTATTTTAGTTATGTCCCACTCATCTATTTTGTCTACTTTTGTTTGTGTAGTTTTCAAAATGTTTGGTAGTCTGTATTCCCTGAATTAGTACCCTCACATTTGTCCCTATTTTTTCATTGATGGTCTTCATCATTTTGGGATTCACATTTAGGTCTTTAATCCATGTTGAGTTGGGTTTTGTATAAGGTGTGAGGTGAAGGTCTTGTTTCAGTCTTTTGCATATCGCTTTCCAGTTCTGCCAGCACCATCTGTTGAAGAGACTATAACCTCCCCATGCGATATATTTAGGTGTTTTGTCAAAAATCAGTTGGCTGTATGTAGATGGGTTAATTTCTGGATTCATGATTCTGTTCCATTGATAAATGTATCTTTTATTGTACCAGTACCAAGCTGTTTTGACCGTGTAGTAAATTTTGACGTCGGAGAGTGAGAAGTTTTCAACCTTATTCTTCTTCTTAAGCAGTGCTTTGCTTATCCTGGGTCTCTTTCCTTTCCATATAAAGTTTGTAATTGTTTTTTCCATCTCTTTGAAGAATGTTGTTGGAATCTGGATTGGGACTGCATTATATATGTAAATTGCTTTGGGCAGTATTGACATTTTCACAATGTTAAGTCTTCCTATCCAGGAGCATGGTATATTCTTCCATTTTTGTAGGTCTCTTTTGTTTCTTGTTGTAGTGTTTTGTAGTTTTGTCTATAATCTCAGAAAAGGGAGAGGAGATAAAAAAACAAACCTGTAGCCTAATATGCGTTTGACTTTAATGTCCTCTCTTCACCTTCTTGTGTTCAAAACTGCCTGAGAGATTTCAAGATGCCACTGTTGGTTGTTATGCTATACCTCATCAGGCTTTAATATAATTTTCAGTCTATTTTGTTTTTAAACTCTCTTTCTTTCTATCCAGCCCTGTCCTGGCCTTTTCCATATGCTCTTGGGCTGAGTGCGCAAGCGTGGCAGAAGAACGCACCAGTGGTCAAGGTGGTGGGTGTCCACTCACTCCGCACTCCCTCTAGTCACCAGAATGGAGGTGCATAAACAGTTGGGGGGGGGGGGAACGACAATGAACAGATACAAAAAAAAACAAAAAAAAAAAAATCACAAACTGACAAAGCATATTGTCCACCTTTGCTCCAAGGTTCCCGCAGCGTTTTTCCGTCTTACTGTTTAGTCTTGCCCCAGATGTCGGCTCCGGGCCTCTGAGGCCAGCACATTTCAAAAGTATGTGATTTCTTACTTCAGCTTCAAGTTCCACAGGCTATAAGCCTTCAAACTTTTAAAATAATCCTAGCTCTGAGGTTCTGAGTTTTGGAGCCCTGCCCTGGATCTGATTTGCCTGGTTGTTTGTGGTATGGCTGACGGCGAACTTCACTGCACCTCCACCCTAGCCGCCATCCTATTCCATTAACCTTTTGATATGCCAGTTTGAGACAGGTGAATGGCTTTAAGACTTGATGAGAGATTCATCTGTCTCCCAGTGACTCCAGGAGAGATGATTCTTATACCGAGCTTCATGTAACACTGTTGTTGTTGTGTACTGTCTTGTGAATTGTGACTCATTGCTACTCTACAGGACAGGGAGAACTGCCTCAGAAGGTTTTCTAAGCTGTTATGTTGTTGTTGTTAAGTGTCCTCAAGTCAGTTCCCACTCACAGAGACCCTGTATAGGGTTTTTGAGAAGCAGCTGGTGGGTTTGAACTACCAACCTTGTGGTTCACAGTCAGTCCAGTACCGATCCTAGAGCACCATGTGTAGATAGATAGGCGCAAATCACCAGCGCTGCTGGGGGGTTTCAAGTGCTGACCTTTTGTTTAGCACCGACTTTGGTCATTGTGACACTAGTCTCCTTCATATTTCCCTAGAGGTCTCATGAAAGCATTTCAGGGGCTGCTGTCAGCAGGGAGAGGAGGCGACGTGCAAGAGGCTTCTGTCCCCTTCACCCCACCTGCCACACACACCAAGATTCCACCGGAAATCTGGAACACTTGTATTCTTTCATCCTTTCTATTATTAATGTCACGTACTGAACTTCTACTATTTGTCAAGCATTTACTGGTGCCACAAAAATTGCCTTTAAAAGGGATTCCTTCGCTAAAAGGATGACATAAATACCTCCCACTCCCGAAAGAAATACAGCACCAACAGCACACACATATATTTTGTCATTACCACCACTGAATATGTTTCTTGAACAAATGTGCCGTGTCAAGGCCAGCGGACTGTCCCCCAAAGCAAGTTATTGAAAATGCTCAGCCCTTGTTTCCTTGCTGTTAAAAGCGGATGATACCACCTGATTTTCACGGCTGCTTTAAGCTTTAGGGATAATGAGCCCAGCTTCAAGCCCCAAGGTCTCACGCCAGGTCTTCAAAGATGGCAGCTGCTGTATTGGTTAGTTGTCACACCTGGATTTCTGACAGACCCAACATGGTTGTTGTTGTTGTTAAGTGCCATCAAGTCGATTCCAACCCATAGCGATCTTGTATAGGGTTTCCAAAGAGCAACTGGTGAGCTTGAACTGCCAACCTTGTGATTCAAACGACTTTACAGTCTGGCGCATTAACCCGCAGTGCCACACCAGGACTCAACATGGTAGGCAATGTGAAAAGGATAGTTATTGGTGAAATCTTAAGTAGTCTATATTATGGAGTAAAAGAAAATTTGTAAGCTCAAGAATTCTCCTGGTCCTACTCTCTCACCTCGGAGTTTCCTCCCAGGCTTTTCTCCAGCCAGCTGGACCTGCTTTAGAGTTACTAACTCACAAGGTTTTCACCCACACCAAGGCCTTCTCACACAAACACACACACACACACAAGTACAAACACACGTACTTCTTTTTATTCTCGCACTGGCTGGTTACTTCCGTTCTTCAAATCGTCACTTAAAACTCACTTCTTCTGAAAAGCCGCTGCTGTCCCACTCAGCCACTGAGAGCTATTCGGAGACCCAGAGTGGCAGAAACCATTAAGTGCTCAACTTCTAGCTAAAAGGTTGGAGGGTGTGAACCCACCAGTTGTGCTTCTGAAGGACCACAGACTTGAAACTTCTCATGGATTTCTACTTGGCACACACGAGGTCGCCACGAGTCAGGACTGACTGGACTTCAGCTAACAACAACAATACTGAGAATGAGTCTTTAGCACACAGAGTAAATTCCACTGGTATGCTTTTGCAAGAGAGCTATGTTTAAGTTACACTCCAAATTACTCACGTGATGTGTTACACCAAGTGCCAGTTACCCTAAAGTTCTCTACTCTCTAGTCACGTGAAACGTTTGATGGGGCAAGTCGAACTTCCCAGGAAAAAAGTACTGATGCTGGCGTTCATAGTTTGATAAACAGATTTGATATTCATCAGAAACCGATCTTATATCTGTAAGAACAAAATTATGGATTCAACTAGAAGAGCTCTACACAACCAAGTGATGTGTTAAGGAAAAACTAACAAACAAACAACTCTGCAATTCAACTCCGGTATGCCCTAGAGGAAAATTTCCCTTGGAATGTCCTTGAGAAGATGTTCTTGGACTAGTTTCACTAAATGAATAGTTTACCACCATTCTAACTTGAAACCGGAATTCTAAAACTTAAAAACAACAAAAATCTAAAACTAAGACAATGCTGATACTCTCACCTTGATTTCCTAAAACATTATATTCTTCACAACACCACACATGATCCAAAATCATTGTAGTTCATGAGCTGACTCCAATCCTGATAATATTCCTGGCATTTAGCAGAGGACTAGGCTTGGTACCCATCCAGAGTGGCAGACACCAAAGTCCCCACAGCAGGGCAGACCAAACTGGGGTTGGTGCTCATCTGGAACCCAAGCCTCCTGACTCACAATCCAGAGCTGTGCAGGGAAAGGCCGGGGTTTGTGCTGTGTTAAACACCCAAATCGCTGAATCGCTAGTGACTCAGTGACCTGTAGGGCAGAGATCAACTAACTGCTGCCTGGGGTTTCCAAGGTTGAAAATCTGTACGGAGCCTGATCACTTCCTCTTTCTCCCACAGAGCAGCAGGTGAGTTTGAACCATTGGGCTTTCAGTTAGCAGTCCACTGCTTAGCCCACTGTACCACCAGGGCTCCCGTTTGATTAGTAAACATGGTAAGAAAGACACTGGTTTTTAGATGAAGAGAGCTTGAGATACAGGGTATAAAAAAGGCCAAACCCTACAGGAAAAGGGGGAGAGAGAGAAGCCCAAACATTTTCCATGAAAGGAATCAGAGAACACTGCTACTAACAGTATTAACAATGACGAGACAGTAAAAACAATCCTCAGCTTATAAAGTAAGGGCGTACTGTGTACCAGGTGCTGTCAGAAACCAGGAGTCCTGGGGTGGCGCTGTGGGATAATGCGCTGGACCGCAAGTCGGTTTGAACTGCAAGGCCAGCAGTTCAAGCTCACCAACCACTCCTAGGAAACCCTACACATGGTGGCTATGAGTTGGAACCAACTTGAGAGGCAATTAGCAAACAACAACTGTCAGAAACCACTCTGGCTTCTTCCTTAGAAACAAGGTTTGGCAAGACTTCATCTTACTTATGTTGGACATTTTGTCATAATGACCAACTGTGAGAAATATAGGATCTACAGAAACAAAAGAAACTCTCAAAGAGGCAGACTGACAGACTAGCCCCAACAGTGGACTCAGATATACCAGCGATCAGGAGGCTGCTACAGGACTGGGCAGTATTTCGTTCTGTTGCCCACAAGGTCATCAGGAGTTGGGGTAAACTGGGTTACAACTAGCAACAACTACACTGCCAGAAATCACTTAATAATACGTTATCTAATATGTGTAAGGAGTCCTGGTAGCGTAGTAGGCTATGAATTGGGCTGCGAACCGTAAGGTCAGCAGTTCGAATCTACCAGCTGTTCTACTGGAAGAAAGATGAAGCTTTCTATTCACATAAAGAGTTAGAGCCTCAGGAACCCTATATAGGGTCACTATGAGTTGGAACGTACTAGACGGCACGCCGTGGCCGTCACAGCACCCTCATATAAGCTAGATTACAGGAGACCTGTTGGCAATGTGGTTAAAGCACTCATCTCTACCTGAAAGATCAGCAATTCGACCCACCAGCCACTTGGCAGAAGATATGCCTTGGGAACTCTATTGGGGGTGGGGGGAGCAGTTCTACTTGGTCCTCAAGGTCGCTTTAAGTTGGAACCAACTCAGTAGCAGTGGGTTGAGTTTGGGGGGTGGTGGTTATGTAAGCTAGCTATTATTGCTCCTGGTTTACAGGTGCACAACCTGAGTATCAAGAAGGCTACCTAAGTGGCACACAGACACATAACTAGGAAGGGTTGGAACCAGGATTTGAACCCATAACCCTCTGACTAGAAAGCTCACTCTATTGCCTTCACAATATCTGCTCACCATAATGAGACGGCACTCAAAGAAGTAGGTAGAATATCTTACTTTTTTACATTGTTGTTAAGTGCAGCCAAGTCGGTGCTGACTTATAGCGACCCTGTATAGGGTTTCTGAGGAGCGGCTGGTGGGTTTGAACTGCTGACCCTGCAGTTAGCAGCCCAGTATTTATCCTACAGCATCACACCAGGTATTAAAAATTAAGTAGGACAATTTACCTTTTTATACTGCTGTTGTTGTTAGTTGCCATCGAATAGGTACGGGCTCATAGTGACCCTCTGCACAATAGAACAAAACATTACCCAGTCCTGGGCTAACCACACAATTGTTGCCACACTTGAGCCCATTGATGCTGTCACTTTGCCAACCCATCTCGCTGGGGGTCTTCCTCTTTTTCTCTGACCCTCCACTTTACCAAACATGATATGCTTCTCCAGGGACTGGTCCCTCCTGACAATATGTCTGAAGTATGAGAGACGAAGTTTGGCCATCCTGGCCTCCAAGGAGCACTCTGGCTGCACTTCTTCCAACACAAATCTGTTGGTTCTTTTGGCAGCCCATGGCACTTTCAATATTCTCCTTCAACACCATAACTCAAAACCATCAATTTTTCCACAGTTTTCCATAAAAAAAATTAACTTAAAAAATATTGTTGTTATTGTTAAGTGCCATTAAGTCGATTCCGACCCATAGAAACCCTGTACAGGGTTTCCAAGGAGCAGCTGGTGAGCTTGAACCACTGACACTGTGGTTCAAATGACTTTGCAGTCTGACACTAATTAAGTACTACAAAATGCACTTTTATATTAGGCACTCCCAAAAACTATGGGAGAAGATAACAGTTAAAAGTTAACAAATGCTAAAGAAAAATGCAATGTTTCCTTCTGTTGTGCATAGGGTCCCTAAGAGTCAGTACCTACTCAATGGCATCTAACAACAACAAAGAAAAATGCAAAAAGATCCTAAGAAATCTGTCAAGCTGACTTTGTTCAAAGTGCCAAGTAGCCATAGTTCTATGGGTAAAATCCAAGTTTCAGGGGGATAAGAAGTGGTCGGACACATGGAACCACAGTGCATTCGACCTGGTCAGTGACATGGACACTAAGGAGAGAAATGAGCTGAAGAAGGACGGGACACAGGGGAGGGACAGTTCGTGGGTCTTCTGAGTCAGCCTCCCACTAGTGGTCCTTGGGACCAAGACCTCCTCCCCTGCACAGATTCTGACTTCTAGTAAGCTCTTTCATACCTGTCTCTACCAGAAAGAACGAGTCTGTTTTGTTTGTTCCGCCCTGGGTGAAAACATCTTTGACCCTGACTCCCAACAACAATCTCCATCTGTGTTCCTGAGGCACTTTGTATCCAATCCTATAAGAATACCTTTATAAGGTGACTTCCTGAGATCAGGGACTGGGGTGAATTACCTCTGAAACCCCAGTACTCAGCACGGTCCATGGTACCAAAACAAAACAAAACAAAAAACATCGCCACCAACAAAAAACTGTTGTCATCAAGCTGACTCTGACTCATAGTGATCCTATAGGATAGAATAGAATTGTCCCATAGGGTTTCCTAGGTGACAATACTAATCACAGGGGCAGTGGTTCAAACCCACCAGGTGCTCTTCTGAAACCCCAAACAGGCTCACTATGAGTCGGAACCAACTCAACGGCTCTTAACAACACCAAAACCTTTCTAGGAGCAGAGCACACATGGTTTTCTCTCATGATGAGCAGCTGATGGGTTCAAACCTCCAAACTCTTGGTTAGCAGTTGAGCATTTAATCATTGTGCCTCCAGGGCTCCTTATCCCTGGCATATTTCCTCTTAAAATATGGCAACCAGAATTTATCACAATGATCACATTCCAGATGTAAATAAAATTATTTTTAATCACTTAAAAGAGAAGCAGAGGTGAACTTGACCTACACCTATGGAAGCAGTAGCTCAAAAGAGGGAACAAATCTTTACAGCAAGGATCATTCCCACCCCCCTCCATACACAGAGTAGACAGGGATGGGCAACTTGGACATTGGCTATCCAAAATGGGGGGTGGGGAGGGGCTACAAAGGCAAGAATTGACTGGCTTACAAGCTTTCAAGAGGGAGCCGAGATCCAGAGGGCACGGAGGAAGGTAGAATCTCCACTGAGTAGAATCCAATCTGTTTGGGCAGAGCTGATGAAATGAAATGTGGATGGGTCTCTTGTGATACAATAGTGAATAACTGTTATCAGAAGTGATTGTGAGGGCTGGAAATGTAAAGGTAGACATTTTATAGCAAAATGAAGGGTGTGATTAACTTTGCAGTCTAGGAGCGGAGGTCCCTGGGACCATCAAGGGAGAAGAGTGGAGAGCGGGAACCTACCCGGAGAAGCATTGATGCCAGAGAGGGAGGCAAAGATGATGATGTGGAGAGATGGAGTGGATAGGGACTTTAGAGTGGGAGGCAGGCTTGCAGGGTATACCCTTTGGTTGTTTGATGATGCATGGAGAGGATTGTAACCATGGCAATGAAACTATATACGATAGGATGAATGTAAAGCTAATTAAAAATAATAAATAAAAGAATCAGAGAACAGTGCTATCTGAGGGCTCTGCCTTGGACAAATACTCAGTGGGCAAGAACAACCCAAAGGCCTTTGCATCCCATTGGCCCAGCACACTGGCTTCCACTGTATATCCCCACGTTACCTTCAAAATCCCTGACTGTTCTTTATAGTGGATACTAAAACTTAGCAGCTTTGGTTCTAAAAATAAGTATTACTGTTCAAGAACTAAAATCATTGTCTTTTATTGTTCTTTGTTTTTTCAGGCATTCAACTGGAATTCATTTTAAAAATGTAACCCCATCTTTTAGGATTTCTGCCACAGTCTTAATCATGAGAACACTGTTACCTCAGGGAACCAAGCCAATGGGACTCAAATCCCAAGTCAGTCAGAGCAAACTAAAGAAAAATGTCTTTGTTTCAACTGATTCTATGAGATAATAGTCTCAAATGAGAAGAATTCTATTCATGCCCATCAAAGCTAGGAAGTGCAGAAAGCAAATCTCATCTCTTGACCTTGGACAGAAAAGAGAGAAAAAGATGAGAATAAGATAGCACATTACCTCAGGCAGCGAGCCCCAAACTAGCAGAGGAACCCATTGTAGATAACCCTGATCACATCTTCAAGCCACATCTTCAAACCAATTCTGGTATGGGTTCAACATAGGATAGGCATTCTGAGTGTTTGTTTTTTTTATTATTTCCACCAAAGGAATATCCGCAACAGTATATTAGTAGTTACTCCGGTCTCTTTCTGGGTGTGAGGATATTCAAACGTGAATACGGTTGTGAGGATACTCAAACTTGATGATAATCTGAACTTGAATAGAGCAGTGTGGAAAACATGACCCACCATTAAAAGTGGTGGGATTTTGATTTGTCTACAGATCCGTGGTGGAGGAAGTGCAGCCAGAGTGCTCCTTGGAGGTCAGGATGGCCAGACTTCGTCTCTCATACTTCAGACATATTGTCAGGAGGGACTAGTCACTGTAGAGAGATACCATGTTTGGTAAGGTGAAGGGTCAGAGAAGAAAAGGAAGACCCCTAGCCAAATGGATTGGCAAAGTGGCAGCATCAGTGGGCTCAAGCGTGGCAACAACTGTGAGGTTGGCCCAGGATCAGACAGTGTTTTGTTCTATTGTGCATAGGGTTACTCACTATGAGTTGGTACCAACTCGATGGCACCTAACAATAACAACAAATCCAATATAGTCTAAGGGCTATGAAGATGTCAGGAGTATTCATAGTCAATTTCAATTCCTGAAATCAATTTGCTGGAGTTGGAGGCATCATTGTAGAGACATATAACACATTAATTTAGAAAAGAGTCATGTAAGTTTATCCTGCTTGAAGGCTGGCCTTTGCCTGGAACCTAATTGGCAATGCTGGATGGAGTTGGGACCCTAAGAAAGTATCATTTATTTTATTTCTATGGCCACAGAAATAAAATGCTAATTCTGCAAAAGGGACCGTAATTTAAGTCAGAAATGCGAAACAGGATAGATTTGTGGTGTGAATTATCTAACGTCTCCTCAAACCATAGGCCATAACTTCCACCAAACAATGTTTCAACCATGCAGGGTCCAGGTAAGAAACGGTAGGAGAAGATACAGATAGGCTGACATAATTCAGCTGTGGATGTTAGCAGAGTTCATGGTAACTGTAAAAACTTGAAACGCTAACACGAGTATAAAACGAACCATCTCATAAGAAGGAGGGGATCTCACTACCAACAAAGAAGACAAAGCCAGGAGTGGAGCACATCCTTTGGACCCCGAGATCCCTGTGCACTGAACCTCCTCGACCCCAGGATAGGAAGCTGTGACCCCGGAGGAGGGGCAGAGGAGCAGCAGAACCAGGAACCAGAGCACAAGAGCCATGGACTTCCCAACCCATGGAGCAAGTAAAGCTGAGTGACTTTGGGCAGGAGGCTTGCTTGTAGAGTGGGGTGCCTCCAGGCACATAATTAGGGGGCTAGGTTGTTGACCCACAGAGCTAGAGCCAAATGACTTCAAGCTGAGGTTATGGCAGAGTGGTAGGTCCTGTGGGCATTGATCAGCAGCTGTCTGGGACAATTGTGCCCTGACCTAAGCAGTTTGTGCCACAAACTGTAATGTGCTCTAGTAAACCCCTTAACTATGAGTATGGTATCTGAGTTCTGTATGACCATCACCATGGATTATAGTACCCAACTGATTAGAGGGGCTTTTAGGAGCTTCATATTTCTGTAGACTGATAGTGACTGAAAAGACACAATAGAGCCACGTAACTCCATGTGTCCACAGAGTCACTGCCTACTTAGGTTTTCACAAAAACAAAGGTACTTTCTTGAGCAATCACCCCAAGGGAGCTTTTATCACACAAAAAGAGGCTGCAAATATTGCCAAGCGTCACACAATTTCTCAGAGTCCCTGGGCAGAAAAGGGTTTTAAAAAAAAATACCAACAAACCCAGTCTGTGAATAATAAGTGTCCAAAGCTTGCCGGGGATAAAAATAACCCCTCTTTGGACTCACCTAGAAGGCCAAGGTCAGGTCTCCATTGTATCTGAGCTGTGAGGTTTAGAAGAAGCAGTCTGGGACCAGCACACCTGCCAGGTCAGGGGGGCAAGGGGGTGGTGCAGCACATGTGGGCTCTCTTCCAAGGAAAAGGTAAGGTGGGCAGAGAAAGGAGGAACTAGGTGTAAAGTGGGTGAACATTAGGAAACATGAAAGCAAGCTAAAGATCTCAAAGTCCAAATCCTGGTGGCTTAAAACCACCAAAGTGGGCAGCATCCACGGGCTAAGTAGAGAATGAAGCAAAATCAAAGAATGGAAGATCTGACTTCTGTCGTGGCTGCACCTAAATCAGGCAGACTGAGGAAGAAAACAGAGTCCTGGTGTGGTACTGTAGGATAAAGCACTGGGCCACAGGGTCCATTTGAATTGCAAGGTTAGAGGGCCAAACTCACCAGCGACTCCTTGGAAACCTTACAAAGGGTTGGAACAAACTTGACAACACTATATAACAACAGCAATGACGAGAATGGAGTCCTGAAGTGGGGCTGTAGGATAAGCACTAGACTGAGGTTCAAATCCACCAGCCAAGCCACTCCTTGGAAACCCTATTCAGGAGCGCTATGACACAGGACCGACTCAACGGCACCTCATAGCAACAACCAAAGGAAGAGAATAATGAAACAGTGGAAAGACATTTTTCCTTTGCCTTCTCCTGGACTTTTAATTCAGTTCTAGGGCAAGCAGGGTTAGAAACAAACGAATGAACAGCAAATCAGTCACCCTCAAGTTGATTCCAATCCATAAGACACAAAGTGTGTTAGAGTAGGACCGTCCATTGAACAGGGATTTCAGTGTTCAGTGGCTGGGTTTTGAGAAGCAGGAAACCACAGGGCTTTTGGTTTGAGGGGCTGCTTCTGGTGGAGCCATATCACCACTGCTTTGGTTAGCAGCCAGGCAGAGTATTGTGGTAGAACCAGGAAAGAATCATCTGAATGAAGCTCTAACAAATGATCCAAAGTAGGGAAACAGGGCTGGGGCCAGCAGGACATATCCATTTTCAGTTAAGTCAAAATTATAGAGAATCATCAGTCCAAAAATTTCCATCTAGATAATATCAACAATTGAGTTTCTATAAAATATTGAACTGAAACATCTGAAAAATTTGTATTCAACTGGAATATTTGATCAGGTTTATTGAATGGGTTTGCCGATGTCTATATTTGGGAGCTGAGCATCTATGAGCTGTTTTGTGAAATCATGGAAAACGCTACATGAAATTAGACAAAGTATTACATAACCAGACCTGGCTATTCTTTGTCAGAATTCATTCTTCCTGAACCATATTACCTTTACAAAGGTGGCAAATTGATTCTTGAGGTCGTAAACAAAATAACAACAACAACCCCATTGCCTTCCAGTCAATTCTGACAGAGCCTGAAAATCTTTACAGGAACAGACAGCCCCCATCTTTCTCCCATGGAGCAGCCGGTGGATCTGAACCACTGACCTTGCAGTTAGCAGCCCAGTGCTCAGTCCACTGTGCCACCAGGGCTCCTCTGGAGGTCATCACAAATTAATACCACAGAAATAATTTTATAGTCACCATTTTATTTGGTACATCTAGAATAAAATTAGAACTCTTGAGGTTTTGAAGAAACAGAACTCAATAGTGCTAGATTCTTGAAGTTTTCTATTTTCTCAGCAATCCAATATTAACTGTCTCACCATAATAAAATAGTAGTCACTACAGGCTTTCTCTTTCTGTCCAATTGGCCAAAGCAAGGGCACAATGCAAAGTTGCAAGAACAGAAGTTAACTCTTCGACACCAATGCCACAACTGCAATGTCAACCTGAGTCAGTCCCAGGAGCCCAGAGCTTATCAAAGTGTGTCACTCAAGTCTGAAAATTCAGGGTGACATGTCTGTCTGAGCAATCAAGTTCAGACCCGTGTCAGGGCCATAAGAAATGAACAGAGCGCTAACCTTCTGTTACAAAAAATTTATGTCACAAGGATATTGTTAGAAGAAACTGGGATACTTCAAACGTGTTAATTGTTCTAGTGGAAATAAAAAGATTAGAAGGGAAAAAAATAGAAAAGAAAAACAACAAATGAGATGGAGTGGGGGTAAAAAAATAAATCCTTCCAAATAGGTTAGAGAGGTGTCTCCGGGCAAATCCCACACTCATGGACTCCCGTGAAATCCAACGCAGGGCTGACAAAGAGGAAATGAGAGTCCTCACCTTCGAGGCTTAGTGTAAGGAGATGGTAGGTCTCATTGCCTAGAAAGTCCCAGAGGAAAGGGCTAACTGGAGGGACTCCAAGTGTCATCTGGAGGGTGGTGGTGTTTGCTGAGTGTTTCCAGTCGATCCTGAGTAAAGTGTGTGTGTGTGTGTGTGTGTGTGTGTGTGTGTGTGTGGTCTCCTACTCATAACTGGTGGTGTGGATCTCCACTCGTGGCAGCAATGTAAAGTTGTGTTGTTAATATACGGATTTATTATAAAAGTGACTCGATTTAAGAGGCAGTCTGATCGCTGGCTCCTCTCCACTAACCGCACAGTGAGGAGACCAGCCTTCTCCGCCTTTGATAAAAGTTTAATGGTGGAGGCTTCCGGGTAGCTGCTATACTGTAAACACCATATGGCAGAGAGAGGGGCTTCGGGAATTCATGCAAGCAATGGTCAACCCTCTTCCCCCGGTCAGCTCTCAGAATGCTGGCAGCTGGGCTTTCATCCTCCAAGCAAGACACTGGAGAAGTCTTCTTTGAAAGATATGATGGGCCCACGAGGCAAAACAAACATACTGAACCGAGGAGGGTCCCCAATTAAAAGCCCAGTCAGATGGTGTTATATAGTAATTGAAATCAATAAACCCACACATGCATTCAAAACAGAGCCTTACCTCGCATGTTAAAATACGGATGTTATTGTTGCTGTGTGCCGTTGAGGCGATGTGGATGCATGGGGACCCAACACCACAGAGGAGAAATGCCCCCGGAGGGTTTCCAAGGCTGTGGTCCTTCATAGAGCGGACCACCAGGTCTTTCTTCCCTTGGAGCTGTTGCTGGCTTCCACCTGCCACCCTTCCCAGTTAGCAGGCAAACGCTTAATCATTGTGCCACCAACCCCCAAAGCCAAGCCCACTGTCACTGAGTCCATTCTGACTCGGAATGACCCTAGAAGGAGAGGAGAGCTGCCCATTGGGTTTTCCTAGGCTGTCAATCTTCACGGAACTTGGCTTGTCATGTCCTTTCTCTTGCGGACCAGCTGGCGGCTTCAAACCACCAACCTTTCAGTTAGGAGCCAAATACTTTATACAATGCAACACCAGAGCTCCTTAAACTATGCACAAACACTCCCAAATTACCAGAGAAAAGCTTTTAATATGAAAATCGAAGACTCACAGAAACAAACTGAGCCAAGCATCTTCAAGGAAACAGACAACTGAAAGCAAAGAAGATCTCAGTAAAACAATGTGTAAATTACTATCATCAGAGAGAAAAAGAAAGATATTATAGATATTATAACCATAGACTCAAGCAGGACATTACAAAAAGGGACATACGGGGACTTTAAAAAAAAAAAAAAAAAAAACTCTTGAAAATTAAAAATACAATAGCTGAAATGAAAAAGTAATAGATTGTCTGGGAGGTGAAATGGAAAGTAGTAGAAACAGTCCGAAAGAAAAGAAAAGAAAAGAAAAGAAAAGAAAAGAAAAGAAAAAAAGAACAGAAGTCATTATAAATGAAAAAAATGGAAGGAAATTTCCGGAATGCCCCAAAGAAAGGATTCATCGAGGTTCTAGCACACAGTATAAAAACAGACTCACATCCGGGCACATTACGGAATTTCAACAGACAAGGACTGGTAACATCTTCCTAACTTTTATGAAAAAACCCCCACATTAAGTCACATACAGTGTTCGCTGCTAGCCGTAAGGATTTCACGGGTTGATTTTCTGTAGGACAGAGTAGATTACCAGGTCTTTCTGCCTAGTCTCTCTGAGTCTGGAAGTTCTGCTGAAACCTGTCTGGCATGGATCACCCTGCTGGAATCTGAAATACCAGGGACATTGTTTCACCTATCACAATAGCATGCAAGCCATCTCAGGGACAGACAAGTGAATAAGGTTGACTGAAGAAGAACTGATGCCCTTGAATTATGTTGTTGGCCAAGAATATTGACCCTATCACATTCATATACCCTTTAATTCATTATTTACAATTGTAAGGTTAATATTTGTAGAAGATTTTCCTGGACACTAAGAATAAATATATGTTGTCTGAGAAGAGGTGCAGCCAGAATGCTCCTTAGAAGTAAGGATGCTGAGACTTTGTCTTGTGTATTTTGGACATGCCGTCAGGAGGGACCTGTCTTCAGAAAAGGGTCATGTCTTAGTTGTTTAGCACTACTACAACTGAAGGAGCCCTGAGAGTGGAGTGGATTACGAGTTGGGCTCCACAAGGTCAGCAGTTCAAATCTACCAGTTGCTCCGCAGGAGAAAGGTGAGGCTTTCTGCTTCCAGCAAAGATCACAGCCTCGGCAAACCCACTGCCACCTCCACCACTGTGACACAAACACCACAGGTGGATGACCTTATTTTCTCAGAGTTTAGGGGGCTGCTCTTGTTGTTCATTTACACTGAGTCGGTTTCAACTCATAAGTTTTCCGAGGAGCGGCTGGTGGGTTTGAATCACCAACCTTGGGGTTAGTAGTCCACTGCTTATTCTACAGCACCACATAAAACCTAGAATTCTGAATTCAGATCATCAGCTCTGGGGGAACCTTGCTCCTTTCAGCATCTGCGGGCCTAGCATTCCTTGGAGGTCCCCAGGTATCTTGACATCAATCTTCCCCTGGATGCAGGAACTTCACAGGGTGGGGACCCCAGGTCCTCAAAATGCACTGCACTCCCAGCTATTCTTTCTTGGTGGTAGCACATTTCTCTCTCTGCTCATTTCTCTCTCCTTTCATCTCTTGTAAGATTGAAGACGTGGCAGGCCACACGGCTTAGAAAGTCTCTTACATCAGATCAGGGGCATGTGGGATTAAGGACCACCCTTAATCCTCTTATTGGTTTATCCCATCAGATCACATCCCAGGGGAATCTTCACATCACTGCCACATGACATTATACTGAGAAGTATGGTCCAGCCCAGCTGACACATACTTTATGGGGATAGAATTCCAAGCATGACAGGCATCCTGCTTGGTAAAGCAGCAGGTCAGTGACAAAGATGATGACCCAAAAGGATACGGGCAGACCCAATGACTGCACAACAGGGGAGCCAAACCGGCACAACAATTGTGAGAATGGCACAGGGCCAGGCAGTGTTCCTTCTGCTGTTCACAGGGTCTCTCTAAGTTGGAGTCGATTCGATGGCACCTAGTGACAACAGGTCCCATACCGAGGGCAAGAGACGACAATGGCTTTGGGTCTCTCAACAGCAATCCAGAAAACTGAAAACAGTGAAGCAATCCCTTCCAAATCCCGAAGAAATGGGTCTCCCAATCCAAAGGTCTACCTCCATCCAAGCAGCGAACAACTGTGAAGACACACAGGTGCTCAAATATTAACCATTTCTTAGAAAGTAACCAGAAGTGGTGTTCCCCCAAACCTAAGGAGTTAAGTGAACAAAGAGCTCAAAATGTGGATTCTAAGAGGGAAGGAGAACCCCCAGGAGGACGGCAAAGGGAAACCTCAGGAGGGCATCTGAGCCCTGGGTGCCCCATGCAGAGGGTAGTGGGTCAGAATGCTTGGCAAGATGCTTTGTAAGATGAAACAGGCCAGGAAACCAGGGGAAACAAGCTGTGATTACGGAAGCTTACTACGTGGCTAGAGAGGGAAAGCATATATAAAGCCATGGATGGGAATGTTAAGAAAGGGCCCTGGTGGCACTGTGGGTTAAGTGTTGGGCTGCTAACCAAATGGTTGGTGGTTTGATTCTACCAGTCGCTCCACAGGAGAAAGATAGAGCATTCTGTGTCCATGAAGAGTTAAACTCAGAAATCCTATGGGACAGTTGTACTCTGTCCTACATTGCGAGTCTGAATTAGCTCAACCATAAAGGGTCTGACGTTTGGTTTGGTAAGGTATGCACTGAATACAGTCGATCAAAATAAAGCACAACAGCTAAGTTGGTCCATGCAACTTTTTTTCTCAGATCAAAATGCTTTTTTCTCACATCAAAACTGCCTATAGTTCAACCTAGTATATCAAATGCACAAGAGATTGGAAGCAAGAGCGAGAGACCAGAAAAAGGTGCATGTTCAGATTAAACAACAAAAAAAACAATAATCAGCAGGGATGAAGGGGAAGGAGAAAGAAGCTGTGATTGCATAGGTGGAAGTGAGAATTGTAAATGGTGATGGGAAACTTGGCAACAGATAAATTATGGTGATGCAAGAGGACATGACTGTCCAAAAGCTTTCAGCATCCATCCACCCACTGTCAAGTCAATTCCAGCTCACAACACCCCTACAGGACAGAATAGAACTGCATCCATCCACCCACTGGGAAATTTGCAGAAGAATCCAGAAATCCATTATTTTCTGGATCAAGACACTCAGCTGTTCCAGGAGCCG
>NW_006408574.1:8849099-8891157 GCF_000296735.1 Chrysochloris asiatica
CAAGTCAATTCCAGCTCACAGCGCCCCTACAGGACAAAATAGAACTGCATCCATCCACCCACTGCCAAGTCAATTCTAGCTCACAGTGCCCCTACAGGGCAGAATAGAACTGCTCCTTAGGGTTTCTGAGACTCAGACAGGGAATTTTCACCGGGACAGACAGATTCATCTTTCTCGCAGGGGATGGCTGGTGAGTTTGAACCACCAACCTTGTAGTTAGCAGTCCAGTGCTTAATATGCTGTGCCATTACAGCTCTCTAGGCTTTAGCACAATGTATGAAAATAGACTCATATCAAGAGCCATCATAAAATTTCCAGAAACTAAGATTTAAAACCTTCTGGTGTGGCACTGTAGGATCAGCCTTGGATTGTGAACCAACCACAAGATCAGCAGTTCAAACCCACCAGCTGTTCCTCAGAAACTCTATACAGAGCCTATGTGAATCGGAATCAACTCGATGGCACTTAACAACAAGAACACTTACCTTCAGAGAGGGAATAAGACACACATACATACATGTTACTAACAGAGACTCAGAAATCAGAATCCAGAAACCCAGAAGACATGATTGGCCCAGTCAATGTTAGGGAATTGTACGGTAAAAGATGTTGAATTGGAAACATGCATTATCTATGTTTTCACCACAATTAAAAAAAAAAATGGTTAAAAATTATTTCAGATGTCTTCATTTACCTGCAATGATTCCAGCTCTTTGTGACCCTAACACTCCCATCTTCTGAAAATAATATGACCTTGAATTCCTCTTAGCATTTCAGAAAAGATGTCTTCTGCCTTTACTACTTACATACAACCCTAACACAGCAAGGTTTGCTGCCGGTTCTCCTGGATACTAAGAGATAAAGGGCCAATCTCACGTCTCCAGAGGATGTAGGGAGACACAGAATCATTCTCATGTTCTCACTACTCTTTGGGAGAAATGACAGGCCACTGTGTTCATGATCCACATGCAAAAAGTATGCACTGGAGAGAAACACTGTTAACTAATGGTACATGGGGGGGGGATTATAATTATTGTAATGAAACAAAGTATATGATTCATTGAATGTAAAACTGATGATCTGCCCTGTAGACTTTCACTCAATTCTCAATAAAAACTTGAAAAAAAAAAAGTATGCACTGGTATGAATGGTATTCTGCCTTTCTAAAACAAGCCAGCTGACCCTGAGTATGAGTATGAATAAAACCTGTGGTAAACATCACCTGATGAATTCATTCCCAGGTTTGTAAATGGAATGAGTCATTATCGCCCGACCTTACAGATCATTTTATTTTCATTAAACAGCATTTATCTGCCACCAGAAAGCACAAGAGCACTTTCTAAAATACCACAAAGGTAAAAACGCCTGCCCGGAAGGGACACATAGTTAGCTCATTTATTAAGTGTTACTGCAAGCCAATTATACACATAAAAAAGAAGTTGTGACGGTATTTCAACGTGAACGAAAATTTTAAGAAAGAAAAGGGATGTGGGGTGGGGGTAAGAAGGGAGAAACCTAATTCGAATGGGCAACTGAAAAACCAACAACTATTTTAGCAGGTAAATAAGTGGGGATCTCTAGAGAAGATTATATTTTAAGTTACATATTTTTGCATCCCATCTGCCTCACACAGAGCCTGGGTGGCCCAGGAAACGCTTAAGGAAACATTTGCAGACCTAAACGAAGAACTGAATTTGTGCTTCTTGGCACCCAATGAGTAAAGAAAGAAGAGTCCAAGTAATCTTGGGACTCAACTACGTTCAAAAGCCAGCACAGGAAGACAAGAGCATCTTCGATGCAGACAGCCGCTGCTTACCTGTTGCTGTACAGGTACTTGCTGTACCACCTGAGTAGGCACTGCTGCTTGGCTACTCACAGAAGTCTGTAGGGTCACTGTCGAACCTGTGTCCGACCCAGTCTCCGAGGTCTGCATGATGGTTTCTGGAAGAGAATGAAATAGAAAGTTTCAAATATTCTCTCTTGGCATGGCTACCATCATTCACATTTGTTCTTCACATCTTCAGCTAACTTTCAACTCTCTGAGTACTTCTTACCCCAACATACCAAACCCACTACCACCGGCTCGGTCTCAACTCACAGTGGCTCTACAGGACAGAGTAGAACCGCCCCCGTAGGCTTTCCAAGGCTGTCATCTTCATGGAAGCAGACTGCCGTGTCTTCTTCCCGTGGAACAGCTGGTTGGGCTCGAAACCCCAACGGCTGCACCACCAGGGCTCCTGGTGTGGTGCTGTGGGATCAGCACTGGACGATTAGCCACAAAGTAGATGGTTCAAATCCATCAGCTGCTCCTTGGAAACCCTATACAGTGTGTCTATGGGTCAGAACCAATTCGACAGCACTTAATAATAACAACAAACCCCAAGCCCACCGGAGTTGATTCTGACTCCTATTGAACCCATAGGACAGACCAGAACTGCTCCAGAGGGTTTCCAAGACGGTTCATCTTTATAAGAGCAGTAAGCCTCAGTTTTCACCCATAGAACGGCTGGTGGGTTTGAACCAGCAACCTTCTGGTTAGCAGCCCAGTGCTTAACCAACAGCACCACCAGAGCGTCTTTGTCCCAGCATCCTGTCATCATCTTTCAGGCATGTGAACATTTTTTTGTCTACTATTCAAATAAAAATGGAAAAGTACTAATCCACATTTTTCTACAAATCCCCATTAGTACCTCTCATTCTAAAGCTATAAAGGTTGAATTTAATTGAAATCTTAGGCCTCAGCTCATCTCTTTATAAACTGTGATTAAAAATGTTGTCACAGTACTCTGAATTTCTCAGAACACAAAGCCTAACTGGATTCAAATAGATGATGACTTATCCTGTCTAGACGCTCCTATAGACTGTTAGGTGTACAATTTACAAGACATTATGGCTAACGCCCTTTTCAACTATAAACTCTGTCATTAGGTTATTAGGTAGTCTAAAGAAAAACTATGAATGCATATCCCAAAATGAGTTGATATGCACTACGTCTTGACCAAGTGATGAAGCCCACTAATTTTCTCTGTGTTACGAATCAGTACCAAAATCAAAGCTTGATTACATTCTTACACACAAAGATACCCAGACATCAACAATGGCAGTATTTCAAGAAATGGAGAGAGCCCCATCGCATAACAGAGATTCATAAGCAAAGACAGGAAATTTGCATTCTCTCATTCACAATTCCTCCTGCCACCTCTGCTCAGTACCCTGGGACCCAACCCACTAACACAGGGTTGCGTTTTACAGCATTTTCTCAAACAAGTGAGCTTCCTCAGGCCTCCTGGCTTTGACATCCACTTTTGCTACTTCAACATTCAAGCAGAGTAAATATCAATGTCTTGGCTCTTGAGCAGTGATCAGAATTCTAATATTTCTTTCCTGGGGGGAAAGGCTTATTTAATTGGTAGTCCAAGAATAACACAGTGGCACCATGGTCTAACTCCGTGAGCAGGATGGTGAACATTAATTTTCTCTACAGAAATTCTCAGAGAGAGTTCAGTTCTTTCCAGGATGAAATGAACCTCTCGGCATCTTTTGTCACAACACCACTTCTTTCCATTCCCAACCTCGCCACCGACTCCGGTAACTTTTCTATCATCTCATTCCATTACAGAAACGGGCAAATGAAAACATTACATTTCTTCTTTTACCAATAAGGAAACGAAAGCCCAGAGAAATTAAGACTCATTAGAGGGGCCAGACGAAGACTTGGGACCAGGTCTTTGCACTTGGGATCTATGTTTCTGTTTCTGTCTAGGAGCTCTGGTGGCGTAGTGGTTACGAATCAGGCTGCGAACATAAGGTCAGCAGTTCAAAACTACCAGCAGTTCCGCGGGAGAAAGATGAGGCATTCTGCTCCCGTAAAGATTTACAGCCTCGGAAACCCTGTACAGGGTTGCGATGAGTCGGAATCGACTCCACGGCACACCGCCACCACCACCAGTCCTTGACAAAGGCATCTTTTTAAGTGAGTGAATATTTTCTTCCTTTTTACGTCAAAACCCTACAGTAGCAAAACAAACCTTGGTATGCACAAGAGGTCACAGGAGAGACAGCTGGCTGGCACCAATTGCTAACATAGGTGCTCAACTCTTTAACTCTTCCAAATGCCTTCACAGGCCACTCCGTAAACACACCCATGGAAGCGTGTCCATTTTCCAGATGGAGAACCTCGGACACATAGACTGCAGATGACTAGGAGGTTTACGAAACAGAATCAAAGTGACAAAGACCCACTTATAAGATCAGCTGATGTTCATTTCTACACAATTGTGACAATGTAGGAAAACCAAATTTGTGGCTGCTGGTTCTGATTTTACAAAAGAAAAGGGAAATCCAAATGTTTTAGGTGAAATCTCCCAAATGTTAAATGATGGCACTTAAAAAAAAAAAAAAAAAATGTAGCACTAAGCTGAAGATCACAGTAAGAATGCATGCTTGCTTGTACAGATGTGTGCACATACACATACACCAGAGCTTCAGTCTGGTATGCAGGACACTAGCTTTGGACCTACATGAAGACACATATATGCCTGGAAATGTTTAAGAAAGACAGCATTCACTGCCTAAAACATGCTTAATTAAGACTTTTAGAGAATCAATGGTTCTCAAAATTATAGACAGGTGACAATATTAGAGAAAAAAGAAAAACTTGTCATTGTTGTTAGGTGCCATCAAGGTGGTTCCAACTCATAGCGACCCAGTATGGGTTTCCTGAGGAGTGGCTGGTGGGTTTGAACCACCAACCAGTGCTTATCCTACAGTGCCACACCAGGACTCCACTCTCCCCAGAAAGAAAGCAATGCCACGATGACAGAGTGATTACCAAAGCCCTCAGTGCATCAGTGAAGGAGCTCTGAATGAGACAATTCCTTTCTGAGGGAATGAGGAGAGCACGTGATGGCGGGACGTTTTCTCAGTCTCACCTCCAATCCTAGATGGTGGGTCGTCATTGTCAGTATAGCATTCGGATGAGGAAAAGAGGGTTGCCAATAGGGCTTCTTCTTGAAGCTACTCAGTCAAAGAGGAGGAGTGTATGAGGGAAGTCACTCAACCTAACACTCGTTGTGGTTGTTGCTGGCATCCTTCCAACTCATGGCGACCCTGCGTGTGCAGAGTAGAGCTGTGCTCCACAGCATTTTCAACGTTACCATCTTTTGGAAGTGGATCACCAGGCCTGTCTTCCCAGATGCCTCTGGGTTGGTTGGAACTGCCTCCTAAACTAGCTCCCCTGGTGTCTTCATGTGCTGGCTCAGAGTCTGACCAAGACAGTACCCAAACGTTGTATCATGAAGTATTCTACAGCCCTTTTCACTATATGATCCATACTTGTTGCAGTTGTTAAGTGCCGTTGAGTGGGTTCAGACTCATAGTGACCCTGTGTAGGGTTTCCAAGGAGCAGCTGGTGAGTTTGAACTGCTGACTTTGTGGTTCTCAGTCCGCCAGGACTGCTACTAATTTGACATCTGCTATTTGACACCAAACACGTGCAAAAAAAATGTAGACTACGTTTCTTGAAAAAATTAAATGTACTTTTAAAGCAATCCCACACAGCTGCCCTGAGAGAGTCAGTCAGAAGATAGGAGTCATAGATTTGGAAGTGGGTCTCCTGCATAGTGTTTCTGAACTCCCCAAATAGGTTCTGTTTGGCTCACCATGATGACAAATCAAAATGTTTAATTGCAGTTGTTAAGGGGTGTCGAATCGATTCCAACTCATAATAACCTTGTTGTATAGGATTTCCGATGAGCGGCTGATGGGTATGAACCACCAAACTTTCTGCTAGCAGTTCAGTGCTTACCAAACTACCAACACTGAAAAAATCAGAAAACTGTGTTAAAAAAACAAATTCCCATATTCTCATGAAAAATCTGAACACTTGGGAAGGATGGGTTTATATTCCTTATGTTTTGTAAGGTCAAGTATTTCACAAATTGACCATCACACCTTCATATGCCTGGCTCCTTTTGGGAAAACCTGGTCCTTCAGAGAAATCCAGAACTACAGAGCCAGACTGGAAGTGGGAAATTCCTTCTGGGGTTTGAAGACCACAATGAAGTCGATGACACTGATTCACCTGTTTTATACAGAAGAGTGACACCCAAGCTTTGACCTCTTCACTAACAAATGTGCAACAATGCGACTCCAACTCAGACTGCCCTCCTTTAACAGAAGAGCCAATTGAAGCCCAGAGACGTTAAATTACTTAGCCCATGCTAAATCATTAGGAGTCCTGGTGTGGTGCTGTGGGATATGCACTGGGCTGCTAACCACAAGATTAGGGGCTCAAGCCTACCAGCCACTCCTAGGAAACCCTATATGGGGTCACTATGAGTTGGAACTGACTCAACAGCACTTAACAACAACAACAGCAACAAGATCATGGGCATAACCCTAACACCTACGTGCTAAAACTACTAGACCATGTGGGAAGGCCTGAGTTTCATAATATTACTGCACAGAAATCAGTAAAGAAAACATGGAAATGGTGAAGGTGGAGGAAAAAGATCTCAATTATTTAGCAGACGCCGTCTTTACAGAATCAACTATGGGGAGTAAGATAGGTAAGAAGCCAAGGCTTGTATGATTTAAAGCTCAAGAGTCGTGGAGAACTTTCCATGCAGCCTCCAGCTCCATCCACTCACACACCACGCTGAAACAGTACATCAAGTCTGGCTGTCATGGATCGAATTGCCCACCCTCCCTCCGACCTCTCAAACATGTATCACCTTGGCTGGGTTACACTTCTCAATGGTTTGGCAGTTATGTAATGATGTAATCCTGCATCTATGTCATGATGTAATCATTCCCCTTGATGTGATGTGATGTTATCAGACATCCCATTGCAAGGGGGTTGGGAGGCTGCGAACCATGGTAAAGGGGGTTTCCCTAGGGTGTGACTTGCAACACCTTTTATCTTACAAGAGATCAAGGGAGAGAGCAGCAACGAGAGAGTGGCCTCAATACCATCAAGAAGAACATGTCCTAACGTGTCCAGTGAAGGAGGATTCCTGCAGAGCCTCTGCATTACATAAGACCATAGGTGGAATCCTGAATCCCATCCAGAATCTTATGAGGTGGGAAATTTCCACTTGAAAGGACAAGCAGACCAGCCTGGAGAGACTAGAAGACCCGAAGATACTTCATGAAAGAAAGACCAACAGGAAAAATATAAAACAATAACAGCAGTCCAACCGATTACAAGAACAAGCAAGCTCCTGGCCCAAGAGACATCAAAGCAAGTGGTCGGGTTCCCTCAGGGAAAACCCCTTACAAGACTAAGACTCAAGTGGAATACATGCGCTCTGACTGGTGGCCACGTTCGTCACCATTAAGGGGAAGTGAGGGGAAAAAAGCTGTGAGCTTCATCAATAGACACCTGTGAACCCACATGGAGACCTGGTTGGCCAACAGTGTGGCAACACTTGGGGACCCTTGGGTCCAGAGTCAGTGACATAGCCACAGAAGACTAGAGTGAAGAGTGAAGCATCCAGCTGATAAGAAGAGAGGCCATATGCACAAGAACATCCCCACTTGCAGATAATACCCACTTGACCTGGCTTCAATGACTGGATAATCAGAGTTTAACTAGAAGAAGGAAGAAGAAGAAAAAAAGAGTAATCTGATACAATTAGATGAACTTGACCTATACCTACGGATGCAGTAGCTGCTCAAAAGAGGGAAGAAATCTTTACAGCAAGGATCACTCCCACCCCCTCCATACACAGAGTTGACAGGGATGGGGAACTTGGACACTGGCTACCCAAAATGGGGGAGGCTACAAAGGCAAAAAGTGACTGGCTTACAAGCTTTCAAGAGGGAACCTAGATCCAGAGGGTGTGGAGGAAAGTAGAATCTCCACTGAGTAGAATCCAATTTGTCTGGGCCAGACTGATGAAAGAAGATAGGGATAGGTCTCTTGTGGTACAATAGTGAATAACTGTTGTCAGGACTGACTGTGAGGGTTGGAAATGTAAAGTTAGACATTTTGTAGCAAAAGGAGAGGAGTTATTGACTTTGCAGTCCAGGAGCGGAGGTCCCTGGGACCATCTAGGGAGTGCAGAACCTTACCTAGAGAAACAGTGACGCCAGAGACGGAGGCAGAGACCACGACATGGAGAGATGGAGTGGCTGGGAACTCTAGACTAAGGGGCAGGCTTGCAGGGTATACACTTTGGTTGGTTGATGATGCATGGAGGGGATTGTAACCATGGCAATGAAACAATATAAGATCTGATGAATGTAAAGCTAATGTTCTCCCATGTAAACTATCATATAATTCACAATAAAATATTAAAAAGAAAACAAAAGAAGAGCATGTCCTTTGGACCCAGGGTCCCTGCACTGAGAACCTCCTAGACTCAGGGGCATATTGATGATGCCAAAGAACACCAGGTTCATATGTTACAATGAGACCGGGCCTCCCCCCAGAGCTGACAGAAAAAGTCTTCCCTAGAGCGGACACCTGAACTCAGAACTAGCCTCCCAAACTCAGAGAGAATAAATCCCAGTGTGTTCAAGTCATCCAAGTATGCTATTTCCATTACAGTAGCACTAAGAAACTGACTGATCCAAGACGACCAATCATTTTCCTGGAACATGTGCTGCTGATTCCCTAGTTACTGCTTAGGAGTTCTTGTTCCTGAATCCATGAGTCCCGCCAATTCATCAGAACGCGGCATTCAGTTTTGTCTATTATTCTTAATACACGCATTCTCTCCTCTGCTTTCATTCTGAGGATACAGTTCTCTTTGCCAGCCCTCCAGCTTCGGAAGCGACTCCACAGTCGACTCTCAATCCAAGACTGGCTCAAAAGATCACTCCCCATCACCAGAGTTCTCATTGGATCAGTCCTTTCCAAGAGCTGGACACTGTTTAAACACATTTTCTCATCTCAGTCCCACAAGAAGTCCATAGTAGAGCACTTATCAATCCCACTTGACAAATGAAGAAACTGAGGCATAGAGGGATTAAATAACTTGCTGCTTACAGCCAAGACTTTGGGCTTTATATAAGTAAGAGGAAGAGCCTGTCAAACCAAGATCTGTCTGAGCCTACAGCCCATGATGTCAACCATTACGTATAGTTGTTGTTGTTGTTGAGTGCCATTGAGTCGGTTCCGACCCATAGTGACCCTGTATAGGGTTTCCGAGGAGTGACTGGTGAGCTTGAACCTCTGACCTTGCAGATCAAATGGCTTTGCAGTCTGGCACATAAACCCACAGCACCACACCAGGACTTAGCATAGTAAGGCCTGCAAAAGTCAGAACCTATGTTAAGGTGGAACCTGCCAGAGAGGGAAAACTCAAATATGTTTCACTGATGCAGAGAATAGGAAAGTAACAGGACCGCACCCTGTCAGAGGCAGAAGATTGATAACATCCGGTAAATCATGGTGGTTCTGTTAAGTTCCAGCTCTCAGATTCACAATATTTTGCTTTGCAGTACTGTAATGACAAGAGTCCTGGTGTGGCGCTGTTGGTTAATGTGCCAGACCGCAAAGTTGTTTGAACAGCAAGGTCAGTGGTTCAAGCTCACCAGCTGCTCCTCGGAAACCCTATACAGGGTTACTCTGGGTTGGGAGCGACTCGATGGCACTTAACAACGACTTTCAAAAGTAAGTTAGAAATTGGTGGTCCCAATCCTCAATCCACCACATTTAATCTACAATCTCAACAGCAATGAATATCCATCTGCCCTCTAATGCTAGGAGTTAAGAAGTATCTCCTCTCCTTCTACTGGGGCCAGAAAACAACCCAGCTAAGAAGTATTTTTGCCAGAGGCATTTTAATTGAGGAATTCTGAAGATCTCATTTAACAGTGGATCAATTAGAACGTTAAAGCATGCTTGGGGAATAGCCTTCCTGTCAAATTTTGCTGAGCAGATCATGGAAACCCACGAAACCCACGAACACAGTCAAAGTCTGGTGGTAGCTTTACAACCTTTCTGCAAAGCCAGGGAGGTGTCTTCATTTGCAGGTTTTTAGACCCTGCACCCAATGTGGTCTACAGGCAAGGAATCTTCTTTCATCTCAAGGTGAATTCTCGGGCTTTGTTTATGTTTGGTGAGTAATTTGGTTAGTTTCCTTCCTTCTTGGCTTCCTTTCAAGTGATATTTGTTTATCAGTCACAAATGCTATGTCAGTAATCCATTGTGATAAGGCAAACAAACCCCTGTACTTTGTCAATGCTGCAGCCCATGTGTAAATGAGCTGGATGTTCTTGCAGGAGAGACCCACACGATTCCAGGCTAGTCATCCTTGCCTAATGTGCCTGTCAGGTGTGTCATGAGCAACAGATGCATGTTTGACAAAGGACCTTTTTATTCTGGTTAATTAAGCAGTTGGACACGCCCGCCTGTTAATGGGTCTGCTCTCTACAGTTAAGCTTCGGCTAAATCACGGAATCTGCAGCTAAATAGGCCACAGTTTTTGAAAGAAAGTTAATTAACCCCAAGGAGAAGGAAGAGAATCTGGCAAAACCTCTGCTGCTGAATGCAACAAGATTAGCATTTCTTCAACCTGATGGGCAAAACCTAGCCAAGCCAATGGGAACAAACAGGCATATTGCAAATTTTAAAGCATTCAGATGCCCTTTGTGGAACTTGCTGGCGATGGTTAAATCCACGCAAATTCAGAGTAGGAGTCCTTTAGCTGGGCACAATGTATGTGCCCGATTGAATGCAGCTAATAGTCTGACCTAATCAATGACTTATCAAGCAGGGCCTTATAATTGGGTACCTGGACTAGCTTTAAAATAGGTAGTGTTGTTGTTGTTGGTTAAGTGCCATCGAGTCGGTTCCGACCCATAGCAACCCTGTATAGGGTTTCTGAGAAGCAGCTGGTGAGCTTGAACCGCCAACCTTACAGTTCAAACAGCTTTGCAGTCTGGCGCATTAACGCACAGCACAGTAGTAGCCACTTCATTTTTATTGAGGTCTTTTCATCTTGATGGAATCTGCTCTTCTAATAAGCAAGTTTGTTTCCAGGACAGTGACCGCAGAGCTTTTTCACATGGAGGAAGGGAAAGGGTTTGAATTCAGCACAGAAAACAAAGACTTGTAATTTAATTTCCAGGGCAGCAGCCAAGATTTTCCTTACCTTTCCTTTACTATACAAAGATAAAAAATAAAAATGAAAACATGCTACTTCCAATTCCGACTTGGGCCAAATGAATCAACGTCAACAAGACAGTCACTTAGTAGGTGAAGTAAAAATAAATCACATAGAACATGGAACTGTCCTTAAGCATAAATTGTTCACACAAGATGACTGGAAACCGGGAGCAACATACTATCACAGGAAAATGCCATTTACAGAAAAGAAAGAAAATGGTTCATGATTGAAAACTAACCTTTTAAAAACAGGGAATAAGGAGTTTCACATCTATGCGCTTTTAGAGATCCAAAATCACTATAGCTGATATTCTACGACACAAAAGCATGAAAGTTTTAGGACTAATACTCTGATTTTTGAATAAATGTTAAGAAATAAATATTAGTACACAATGGTGTGGCGTTGTGGGTTAATGCGCTGGACTGCAAAGCCGTTTGAACTGCATGGTCGGTGGTTCAAGCTCACCAGCTGCTCCTCGGAAACCCTATCCAGGGTCGCTATGGGTTGGAACCAACTCGATGGTGCTTAACAACAACAATGCCTGTAGCATTTAAATATCTCAATTTATTAAAATTATTGTTGTTGTTCTTAAAAGCCGTTGAGTCAGTTCCAACCCATAGTGACCCTTGTATAAGGTTTCCAAGGAGCAATTGGTGAGCTTGAACCACCGACCGTGAGGTTCAAATTGACTTTGCAGCCTGACTCCTTAACCCGCAGCGCTACACCGGGACTAAAATTAGACTGAAATGAAAAGTTCTTTTTGAAAAAATAAAATAGCAATACTAAATTCTTGAACATAAAATTAGAACGAAATGTATGTACTTCTGACTCATTTTGAGTAGATGATTTTTTTAAAAATCTTAATATTATTTTAATTTCTTTCAAAAAAAATCTCAGGATATTGTCGCTTTCAAAGGATGGATACATAATGTCAAATGCTGGGCTTAGAAATGTAAAATACATACATTTTGAATTTGGCTCTGGTAGCGTAGTGGTTACGAATCGAATCGGGCTGCGAACCACAAGGTCAGCAGTTCGAAAATACCAGCTGCTCCGCGGGAGAAAGATGAGGCTTTCTGCTCCTGTAAAGATTTACAGCCTCGGAAACCCTGTACAGGGTCGCTATGAGTCGGAATCAACTCAACGGCACTTAACAACAACAACAACAGCAATCATGTGGTAAGTTAGTTTTTTGTGTTTTTTTCCCTCCTCAAATTCTGGCAGAGCTAGATTGAGCTGATGAATCTGCCCACAAACATAAAGGCCTATGACTTGACTGTTTCTCTCCCACATGTGCACAGTGCAAATGAAAGCGGCCAGTTCAGCTCCATAGCCTGTCATCAAATACCCAACCTCTTGTATTTCAAACACAGCTCTGTGAAAAGTTTATTCACTGTAAAACCTCAGAGCTTTACCAAATCAATAAATCAAAGTAAATGAAGGGTTATAAAAAGAAAATTCCTGATGTTTCAATATTATAAAAGCTCTGCCTTTTTCATTGAGGGTGGCTGTTGTAATTCTCCTGACTGTTCAGAAAGCCTTTTGTACTAAGTTGATGTGCAGGAAAATGATCGCATGATAACAGTGTAGACAGTATGCGAGTCATCATCCCCCTATGATAACTGGTGACAGTGATTAATTTTCCTGATGATTAATCAGCATACTGTAACATAGACAGGTTGCCTGGGCAACTTTTTTCCCCCCACTTTTCAAACAAAGGTCTTCTCTTAACCAATTCTTCCCTTGTCTCAGAATAGACTATGAAAGACTGCCTCTTTCGGGAGAGAAAAATCAAATCAAATTACCGGAACAGTTTTTTATCTAAAAGGAATGGTGGTTTAACAATAAAATGCAATGATTCATTAACACATAATTGAAGCCAAACTGCTGAAATGGTATTACAATTATTTTGTTGTTACTTCTATCCAGTGACCAGAGAAGTTGTCCTCAGGCACAAATGGTAATTTCAGGGAAATGAGAAGCAAGTTCTGGCCCAGCCTCCTGCTGGCCTGAATGAATTTACATCCATGGATTAATAAGCAGAGCATTGGTAAATGTTAAGATAGGGCAATGCCCTTGTAAAAGCAAAAAAAGAAAAAAAACAAGAGAGCCAGACAAGCAAACCAACAAAGCTCTAGGTATCCTAACCCTATACCTGAACATAAAATCATATAAAGGTTTTTACCAAAAGTATATGCAGCAAAGCTATAAACTTGCCTGTTGGTCAATTCAATGTTGAGAGTTACAGAAGTCAGTGGATGGAGCATTTAATGATAACAGCACAGAAAACGGGAAGATGGAAGCCTGTGTACATACCACCTGGGTGAACCCTATCTCCTCTGATCTAAAAGCTAAGCAGGGTCAGACCCGGTTGATACTTGGATGGAAGAGCTGAATGAAGACAAACAGTGAGCAAGTTATCACAGATCTATGTTAGGATGTGCACTGGACTTCTGACTACAAGGTCGGTGGTTCAAACCCACCAGCTACTCCTTGGAAATGCCATACAGGGTCGCTATGAGTTGAACCTGACTCAAAGGTAAACAACAATTATCCTCTTCATTATTATATAAGATGAAAAGAATAGCCACCATCTGTTGGGCATGCAGTATGTAATAAATGATTTGCTTACATTTAATTAAATTCTCATTAATTTCCCCCCATGAAGTAGAAGTGTGGCTCTACAGGATAAGCGCTGGACGGGAACCATACAGTCAGCGGTTCAAACCCACCAGCTGCTCCGCGGAAACCCTATACGAGGTCACTGTGAACCGGAACTAACACGAAGGAACTTAACAACAACAAAGAAGCAATGATGACAAGACTTTGACCCCCTTACTTTGGACATGTGATCAGGAGGGACCAGACCCTGGAGGACATCATGCCTGGTAAAGTCGAGTGTCAGTGAAAAAGAGGAAGACCCCTCACAAGGAGATGGGCTGACTCGGTGAGTAAGAACAATGAATCTGCAGAACACTCATAACCTGGATGCACCTGGAGGACATGATGCCAAGTGAAATGAATCAATCACAAAATGAGAAATATTGTATGAGACCGCTATTGTAAAAATCCAAGAAAAATATTTTCATGCTAAACATTCTTTGGTGGTTATTTGGGGTGGGAAGAAAACGATAGTAAAGTCACTGGCTAGAGGATTATTGTTACTGTTAACTGCAGTCCAGTCAGTTTCAATTCATCGCCCCTGTCGGGTTTCTGAAGAGCAGCTGGTGGGTTTGAACCACTGACCTTGCAGTTCAAACCAACCTTGAGGACCAGTGCATTACCCTGCAGCGCCACACCAGGACTCCTTATAAAGGGTTGTGGTTGTTGTTTGCCATGGAGTCAGTTCCGACTCATAGCAACCCTACACAGGATTTCCGAGGTTATAAGTCTTTACGGGAGCAGACCGCCTCGTCTTTTTCCCGCGGAACCACTGGTAGTTTCGAACTGCTAACCTTGTGGTTCACAGCCTGATTCATAACCACTTCGTTACTAGAGCTCCTTCCCATAAAGGGTAGACACATATTAACATGGGTGTCAGGGAGGGCAATATACATGATGGAGGAGGTTGGCAAAAACAGGGAGAAATGAAAGGTTAAAGGTGATAGAGGTAAATTCTGTTACCTACACAGTTCTGGAACAACAATGTTCCGTAGCTAGTAGAAACAGGACAGACATACAGACTGAACATATAAGGGAGGAATCGTGGGCGTCTAACTACAATGTATGACCTGACACAGGACATCTGTACACAGGTATCTATTTACCTTTGCTGTGAACACACCTATGAATGTGGTGGAACATACAGGGTAGAATGATGAAAACTTCTTAGATATCACCAAACATCCTAAGGCAATGAGTTTGTGGGCCTGGGGGCTCAAGACCACAGGCTCAAAGGACACCAAATCAACCGGCATAACATAGTCACAAAGGTGATGTTCTACATCGTACTTTAGTGGGTAGCAACAGAGACCTTTCAAAGCTCATAAGCAGCCATCTAAGGTGCAACTATTGGTCTCTCCGTGTGTGGAAAAAAAAAGAGTGATGAACATGAAGATGCTTGGAATTAACTAGTCCAATAGACCAATGGAACAGGTGAACATCAGTCTACAGGACTCTGAGACCAGAAGAACCAGATGGTGCCCAGTTATCACTACCCATTCCTCTAAATGGGATAGCATTAGATGGTCCTAGACAGAATGGGAGAAAATGTAGAACAAAACTCAAAATTATTTAAAAAAAAAAAAGAAAGAAAAATGGGCTTTCTGGTTAGAAAGAGACTGGAAGAACCTGAGATTATGGTCCTCGGCCACCCTTCAGGTCTGGAATGGAAGTCACTCTCCTGACTCAATTTTCAACTAAGCAATTGATGGGTAAAGGAAGGGCCAACAACACTAGTAAGGTATGCTCGCCATGGAATGGTCAATCCAAAAGGACAACATTCACCTCAGGACAAAGTTGAGAAGGGCTGGGAAGGAGGGTGGAATGGAAACAGGAGCAACCACAGGGAGGAAGTGGGATAACTGTTGTTACATGGAAGGGGCTGCAGTCATTGAGATGAAACCAAGTGTAGGATTTGTGGAATGTACAACTGATGGTTTTCTCTTTAAACTGTCACTCAATTCACAATAAAAAGTTTCCAAAAAATATTCTATTTCATACATGTTTATGTTGACACAACATTTTACAATGAAAATGCATTCCGAATTAGAAATATGTATATATCCTGGTACATACATAGAATTAAAAATATGTATATATACCCGTAGGATCAGCACTGGACTGTGAATCACAAGGTCAGCAGTTCAAACCAACCAGCTGCTCCTCGGAAACCCTGTACAGGGTCACTATGAGTTGGAACTGATTCAATGGCACTTAACAACAACAAACTAGGTGGAGTCCTGGTGTGGCACTATAGGATAAGCACTGGACCATAAGGTCGATTTGAACTACAAGGTAAGCAAGCAGTTCTAGCTCACCAGACGCTCCTCAGAAACGCTGTCCATGGTCACTATGAGTCAGAATCAACTTGATGGCACTTAACAACAACAACAACACATATAGGTATGTCCTGCTGTGTCGCTGTAGGGTAAGCACTGAACTGCTAACTACAAAGTTGGTGACTCAAAGCAACCAGCCTCTCCTCAAAAACCCTATCCAGTTGGAACCAACACAGTAGCAGTTAACAATGATGACAACAGCAACAAATATGTATTTAAAAAATGCATGACTCTTCTGTGATTTTCTTCATGGCAAGCTACTCCACAGGAGGGGGCAATAATATTGAAATTCACAAAGATGCCTGAAATAAGGGTTTTTCCAAACTAAGGCCCATAAACTGCTTGCCCTAGACTGTCTCAGTCAGAAGTAACATGGGTTCCAGTGACCCATCTTACCCTGGAGTTGTCCCCAAACGTCAGTGTGAAATTCTGTAGGTCAACACAGTTCTTGTGATCTGTAGGGGACTAGCACCATGGATAGCGTTCAAGCTGTTCAGTTGCAGGGCAAAAGCTATGCAGGTCAAGACATTCAAGGCGCTCTAAACAACATTCATTTTCAGGGTTCTAGTCTAACAACAACAAACAGTGTAATGTTGCAGTCCTGATGCTAATGTGCTAGACTACAAAGTCGTTTGAAATGCAAGGTTGGTGGTTCAAACTCACCAGCTGCTTCTTGGAAACCTTACACAGAGTTGCTATGAGTTGGAATTGACTCAATGGCACTTAACAACAACAATAGTGTAATGTATGGCGCTGTAAGATAAGCAGTGGACTGCTAAACAGAAGATCAGCAGTTCGAAATCACCAGTCGCTCCTCCGAAACTCTATACAGGGTCGCTCTAAGTCGGAACCAACTCGACAACACTTAAGAACAACAACGTAATGTGGCAGTATTGTGTGCCAGCATGTAGATTCAGACTCATGGCAACTCCATGTGGCAGAGGAAACTGGCCCATGGGGCTTCCTAGACTGTAATCTTCAATCTTTTGTTCTGCGAAGTATGTAGGTATACAAAGTTGGACAGATTTTCCGTTTTGTTTGTTTTTTTTCAATGTATGAGGCCCAATCTTTAGTCCAGTTGTATTGGTCGTGGTGTTGGCTGCCACTCATAATGACAGCATTTGACCCAGCAGAAATGTCCATGCAGGTTTCCTACGCTGGCATCTTCAGAAGGGAGCAGGTCTTTCTCCTGGGGAGCCCCTGGGTGGGCTGGAACCATCAACCTTTCCATCAGCTGTGGAGTACCTATCCATTGTGCCACCAGGGCTCCTCTTCAAATGAAATAGGCTATCTTAATGATATCTCTGAACATAGTATCTAGAGATTCATTCATTGCTAGTTCTACAACCTGTGTTGTGGGTGCTGTAGTGGCACTAGAGGAAAAGCACGGGACTGCTAACCACAAGGCTGGCATTGTTCAACCCCACCAGAGACTCCCCGGAAGCCCTATACAGGATTGCAATGAGTTGGGTGGTACTTAACAACAACAAATGTCTTATGACCCTGCCTGGTACTCACATAAAATGTAGAACCAAGACAAGGATTTGAATTCTGCTCCTTCACGTACAAACTGAGGATAGCAATAGGACCCCGACTCAAAGCTGTCACACTGAGGAGAAGATCCAGGTGGGGACTAGCTAGTTGTTCAGCGCCGCCGACAATTTGCCCTTTCCACACTAACTCCCATGTCAGCTGTTGATGTTTTCTACTCTCCCTAACACTTAACTCTTCTCCTTTGTTTCTTTATGGCATCTTATGTGTCAGGATCCACGATCCAACACTCATGGAAGCAGCAGTCAAGAAATCAAATGACACATTGCATTAGGCAAATGTGCTGCACAAGACCTCTGTAAAGTGTTCAAGAGCAAACATCAGTTTGAGGACTAAAATGTGCCTGATCCAAGCTGTGGTATTTTCATTCTCCTCATATGCACGTGAAAGTTGGACACTGAATAAGGAAGACCATAGATGAATTGATGCATTTGAATTATGGCATTGAAGAAGAATACTAAAAAAGTACCATGAACTGCCAGAAGAACAAACAAATCTGTGTTGGAAGAAGTACAGTCAGAATGCTCCTTAGAAGCCAGGATGGACAGACTTTGTCTCCCACACTTTGGACATGTTATCAGGAGAGACCTGTTCTTAATGAAAGACATCATGCTTGGTAAAGTGGAGGGTCAGCGAAAAGAGGAAGACCACCAACAAGATGGAAGCAGCAATGGGCTCAAGCATAACAATTGTGAGGATGGCACAGGACTGGGCAGGGATTAGTTCTGTTGTGTACAGGTTGGTTATGAGTCAGAACCAACTCGATGGTACCTATAAACAACAACAAATGTGCTTCTATCCATACCTGGAAGTGCCCATCCCACTTTCCTTTGGGGCTGACAAACAAGAATATTTTGGCAACTAAGACTTCCATGTGATTTCATTTTCAATAGGACAGGAGCAGAGAGACCATTAGCTTAGTAGACAGCATTACTCAGAAGCCTGGAGGGAGCAAGCAGGCAGTGGTGTCCCATCATGCACTTCACAGGAAGCAAAGGAAGAACAGAAATCCTTCATTGTCTTCAAACCAAGAAGGGTTCCAAGGACAACTTTCTTCATCGAATATCTTGTCTGCACCGCAATCAATCTTTCCTTCCTTCCTCCCTGCCTCCCCGCCTCCCTGCCTTCCTTTCTTTTTCATCATTCTCTTTTTCTCTTTATAAGAGTGAAGAATAGACTCTTTTTGCAGTTCCTGGCCATTCTAATGACAGACTCAAAGAGATCAATACATCAAACAGGGGGAAATCATACTGTATAATAAACACTACTGTTTATGGACACAATACATCTCTTTTTAAATGTACAGTATCTTAAAGAACTGAATTCTCATTACTGCCAATTTTGGGGGCAAACATATTGTGCATTGAGTGGGTGAAATTTAAAAACAATCTATATTCACACATATACACAAATTCTTACTGTAAAGCATAATGCTACTAATCCAATCATAGTTTTACACTGACTTTTTTTTATAAACATGGTTATGCATTCTGTGGGGGCTATGCAATAAGCACTGGACTGCTAACCACAGGGTCAGTAGTTTAAAGTCACCAGCTGTTTCACGGAAATCCTATACAGGGTCACTATGAGTCAGAACCAACTCAACAGCATTTAACAACAACAACAACTACACAATTGAAAGAGAAACCCTGACGGCACAAATGGTTAAGAGCTCAGCAGCTAAGAAAGGTAGGTGGTTCGAACCCACCAAGAGTCTCTGTGAGAGAAAGACGTAGTGATCTGCTCCCAGAAATATGACAGCCTAGGAAATCCCATGGGGCAGTTCTACTGTCAAATGGAGTTGGCATGAGTTGAAGTTGATTCAACAACAATACACTTGCAATAAAGGGATGAAATTAAGAAGATTGAAAAATCTGTCCAACTTTGTTGTTTTTCTCACATACTTAACAGAAAAATTATTTCTCTGTAAAAACCAGTAATATTAGAAGTGAGTCAAGTACAATGAATTAAAAGTACCAAGTGTTCCTTTGACATTTATTTTTAGAGGAATTGGTGATGTGTTGTGTGTTTAACTGTTCTTCCAACAACATGCGTCGAAGGCATTTTCTTAACTTCAGAACCAATATTTTGCATTAGTAACTCATTACTCTACAGTTGGCTATGCCTTCTAATGTGGGTTGATTACTTTAGGCTATCTCATAACTTAGTTAATAGCCATAAATGCAGTTATTAAAATGGTTAGAATAAACTATAATTTTTTTATGATTAAAAGTAATTGTCATCATGGAATATTTTAGAAAGCCTTTATTTCCTTCTTCCTCTATTATACGTTCATGGCCTCCCCTGGGCGTGTGTGTATGATGAGAGGAACCCACTTCCTTCTCCTTATTCTTATCACAAGGCTTGTTCAAGAGTTCTCCACCATCACAAACTCCATTTCTGTAAATTCCACTCAACTCCTGATGTCCTGTTACCTGGTTCTACCATACCACTGACCTAAGACTGTCTTTTCCAAGGTAGTTGTGGTGGTGTTAGGTGACGTTGAGTTGATTCCGACTCAGTGACCTTATACATAAAAGAACAAAATCTTGCCTGGCCCTGTGCCATCCTTACAATTGTTAGGTTTGAACCCATTGCTGCTGCCACTGTGCTAATCCATCTCATTGGGGTCTTCTTCTTTTTCACTGACCCTCCACTTGACAAAGCATGAGGTGCTTCTTTAGGGACTGGTACCACTTGATAAGAGGTCTGAAGTATGAGAGACAAAGTCTTGCCATCTGGCGTCTAAGGAGCATTCTACTTGTACTTCATTCAACATAGATTAGTTTGTTTTTCTAGCAGCCCATGGTTCTTTCAATATTCTTCTCCAACACCATAACTCAAATGTATCAATTCTTCACATGTCTTTCTTATTCATGCATATGAGGTAAATGAAACTACCAAGGCTTGGGTAGTCAAATTTAATATCTTTACTCTTTAAAACTTTCAAGAGGTTTTGTGCAGTAGATTTGCCAAATTTAGTACATACTTAATACATATTTTGATTTTTTGACTGTTGGAAATGAGCTGAAATGGACTGGCATTGGCTATTTTGAAGCAGACCATCATATGACTTACTATTCTGGGAACAAAAAATTGAAAGAAAAAAAAAAAAAGGTGTAGTATTCATCACCAGAAAGAACATCTCAAGATCTATCTTGAAGTACAACATTGTCTGTGATAGGATAATATACATCTATCCACCTAGAAGAAAGACCAGTTAATACCACTATTACTCAAATTTACATACCAGTCACTAAAGCCAGTGATGATGAAATTAAAGAATTCTACCAACTTCTGAAGTCTGAAATTCATCAAACATGCAATCACGATGTATTAATAATTACTGACAATTTGATTGCAAAGTTTGAAAATAAAGAGGAAGGACCAGTGAAAAAATGACCTTGGTGATAGAAATGATGCTGGAGATCACATGATAGAATTTTGTAATACCAGTGACTTATTCATTACAAATACCTTTTCAAACAACATAAATGACAAAGATTCACATGGACATTACCATAGGGAACACTTGCTCATATACACTTGTTCAGGCTGAAGCTGAAGAAAATTACAACAAGTTCACAAGAACCAAGATATGACCTTGAATATATTTCACCAGAATTTAGAGTCCATCTCAAGAACGGATTTAATACCCTGGATATCAATGACCGAAGACCAGAAGAGATGTGGGATGACATCAAGAACATCACACAGAAAGAAAGCAAAAGGTCATTATAAAGCCAAGGAAGAAGGAAACGTCCCAAATGGATTTCAGAAGAGACTCTGAAATTTGCTCTCTAACATAGAGATGCTAAAGGAAGCGGAAAAAAATTAGGAGGTAAAAGAACGGAATAGAATTTCAAAGGACAGCTTGAGAAGGCAGTCAAGTATTATATGAAGTCTGTAAAGACCTGGAGTCAGAAAACCAAAAGGGAAGAACATGCTCAGCATTTCTCAAGCTGAAAGAACTGAAGGAAAAATTCAAGCCCTGACTGACAATACTGAGGCTAAATATTGAACAATGCAGAAGACATTTAAAGAAGACAATGGCGGCAGCTGAACCACAGCCTGCAACAGAAGCACCATTTGCCGCTGAAGCGGTTTACCAAGGCCAAGAAGGTGCTGTCCATTGAGAAGCCTGGGTTGGTGAAGACCTATCTGCGCGCCATAATTATGCTACTGGAGATGATGGGCAGCATGGGGGCTGTGGACAATGAATGGTAAGACCATTAATCAGGTGGAGTCAAGCCTGAGACCATTGGCTTCTACCTGGACATGTTCTCCATCACCTACAATGCTTTCAAGCACAGTCAGTTGGCATTGGCGCTACTCATTCCTCCTGCTTCATCCCCCTCAAGCAGACCCAAGGCCAATAAAGGGTAAAGGTGAAGGTGAAGAAGAAGACAATGGCACTTCAGAACAGTATGTCTTATCACTGTCTCTCTTCTGCTTTTGTTGTTGTTGTGAAGTGCCGTCCAGTCGATTCCAACCCATAGCGACCCTGTATAGGGTTTCCAAGGAGCAGCTGGTGAGCTTCAACCACCGACTTTGCAGTTCAAATGACTTTGCAGTCTGACGCATTGGCCCACAGCACCACACCAGGACTCCAGCCTCAGACCTTGTGGTTCGTAGTCCAGTGCTTATTGTAGAGAGCCACGTGCTCCTTGCTATTCTTCCTTAAGCACCTGGTTTATCCTCCTTTTATCTATGCCAAAGCACTAGCCATAGTCCCTCACCATTCATCTTGTAGCCTCGGTCACATATTCTGCTCGTGTCTAAAACAGCAGCAGCGAAGAAGAAAAAAATAAGAATCTTTCTGTATTTTAGTTCTCCAGTAACTCATAAAGTTAGTGGTGTGGTAGCCAGGCGTCGCAGACACACTTCCACACACAGGTAGTGAGGTTTACCCTCAACACAACCACACAAACACGCAGAAATACACGGAGGCAGAAGACCTTGCACATGGCTTGAACTTGGGCCCCAGGATGTGGCTGAGAAGAGAGTATGGTAGAACTCATCCATTATTGCCTGGCTGTTCCTCATCCCTGCCCCAGAAGGTGATGTGGCTAGCACAACATTAGTTTGTAAAACTTTACAAAATTCAACTTATAAAGGCTCACTTTGTCATATGGCCAATTTGGCAAATTCTGTGAGTCTCTGCATTGTTTCTTTTAGACAAGGTTACTCATGACAGTGATCTATCTGTGTTACATAAAGGGCCTTGGACCGTTTCTCTGACCTTTAGTGGATGTACCCAAGGTTTTAATTCACCTGAAAGTGTGCTACGATCCGAGGACTATGGCCAGATATGTAACTGTATTCTGTAACTCTGCCAATTCTTTGGAACGATGACTTTTGAGAATGAGAAACTATGTCTATTTAAATCACACCGGCTATGCTTGTCCTCAATGCCATGGTGTTTCTTATTGTTGTTGTTACGTGCCGTCGAGTCGGTTCCGACTTACAGGGACCCTGTATAGGGTTTCCAAGGAGCGGCTGATGGGTTTGAACTGCTAACCTTGCAGTTCAAACCAACCTTACATCCCAGTGTTTATCCTACAGTGCCACACCGAGACTCCATATGAAGTTTCTTAATGACAGCTAAAAATACGTATCAAAAACCAAGACTGTTGCAACCAAGTCGATTCTCACTCATGGTGACCCTGTTTTACCCGAGTAGAATTATTCTACAGGGTCTTCTCGGTTGCTGCTTTTACGGAGGCAGATTGCCAGGAGTTTCTTCCATGGTGCCATAGGGTAGGTTTATGTTAGTAGTCCACTGCAAACTGTTTGCACCACCCAGGGATCGTATAAATAATAGTAAAGCAGGTTGATGCTCTGGTGGTGTAGTGGTTACGACTTGGTCTGTTAATCTCAAGGTCAGCAGTTCGAAACTACCAGCGGTTCCACAGGAGAAAGATGAAGCTTTCTGCTTCTGTAAAGATTTATAGCCTCAGAAACCCTGTGCAGGGTTGCTATGGGTCGGAATCGACTCCATGGCACTTAACAACAACAATAATTATTTCTCTCAATGGGTTTTCAATCCAGTTAAATGCATAGCATTCTTCTCTTAATTTACAAATTTGTTAGCTAATTCAACTAGATGAAAATGTTGCTTCTGTTTATGCAACTGGAAAGTATTTAGATAACATTTTTTAAAATACACTGCTTTTGAGTCAGTTCCAACTCATAGAGACCTGGAGTAGAACTGCCCCCATAGAGCTTTCCAGGTTGTCATCTGGATGTATGAAGACTGCCACATCCTTCTCCTGTGGGTTGGCAGTTGGGTTCGAAGCACCAGCATTTTGGTTAGCAATTGAGCATTTCATTGTTCCACCTGCAGATCTCCAAATTAAGTATGGTGGTGGTAGTTATGTGCCGTGGAGTCGGTTCCGACTCATAGCAACTCTGTAGAGGGTTTCCGAGATGATAAATCTTTACGGGAACAGAAAGCCTCATCTTTCTCCCGCGGAACGGCTGGTAGTTTCAAACTGCTGTTCCTGAGGTTCGCAGCCCAATTCGTAACCACTACGCTACCAGAGTGCCTAAGTTAAATATATGAAATATAAATAATACATCTGGCATTCAACCAAATTGGAATGATAAATATTTCTGTTGTAAATGTCTGGAATGAAATTGCTACAGCAAAATTACAACTAAATTAACGTGGTGGTGGTGGTGGTGGTGGTTTGCCGTGGAGTCACTTCATAAATATTTCTGGGAGCAAACCGCTTCATCTGTCTCCCACAGAATGGCTGGGAGTTTCGAACTGCTGACCTTCAGATTAGCAGCCCAACTTGTAACCATTATGCTTAATACTTCCCAGAAACGTACCAAAGGCTTTTGTGACTATTCTATACACATAACACGACTCAAGATGAACTTTCAATGTCATTATCAGGAACACATTCTGAGCAGCTGACAAAATGGAAAACTGGTCATTAGGCCAGTTTGATATTATATAGCTCACATTTTTATATTATATAACTCAAAATTATATAACTCACAATACTAGAAAATTTTAACAAAAATCAAGTGAAACTTTGAATGTAATTGATTTTAGGAGACTTTTGGGCTCAGGGAATTGATCATTTGGTAAACTGGGATGGGAGTTAAGGGGAGGGCATCAGCTGATGGGAATGGTTCCCAAAACGGCAGCATTTTAAAGTTAGAAAGTTCCCAAGAGACCATTGCAGCTCAGGCCCTGATTTCCCAAGCACCCTTCAGACCATAAATCAAATGGGTCTAATAGTTAGTGCCAGAGTTAACACAGGAGTCCAGAGCTCCCAGCCCTCATGAAAAACTCTTTCTATCAGACTGTGCTTTATAAAAGAGAGAAGGCAACCACTCAAAAAAGAAGTAGGCAAGCCTGCCAGAAACTCCAAGTGCTTATTACACAATGAAAGAAATGCTCCTAACATGGAGAATGCAACCCTAAAAGAAGAAGGACCCTTGGACGTTTCCAAGTTTCTTTCTCCCATAAATGAATAAGGTACTGTTCCTGGGTGTATAACAAGACTTCAAGTAAGGTAAACTGTGTGTGTGTGTGTGTGTGTGTGCGTGTACACGCGCGTATGTGTGAAGGTACCAACCAAAAGGACTCGCTGGATTTTATATTCTGAGAGGATTCTGCACTGTCTTGCAAACTTGTTCTGTTCTCCTTTTTTTTTTTTCCAACTCAAGTATGTGGAGTATTTATCTGGGTGTTCCAGGCTCCATTATTTTATTATTGCATGGAGTGTTTCAGTCTCAGGATTTTTAGTCCATAAACTCTGTATGTAACATACACTGGGGCTCACTGAAACCCAAACGACTAATTTCGGATCTGCCAGGAATGCAATGGGAGGAAAAAAGGCCCAAGCCAACACGACAACAGTGAACGGTCACCAAAGTAATGGAACAAGAGCTGGATTTTCTCTCGCCTCAAAAAAGTGTCATTTGGGAGTATAACACCGGAAATGTTCTAGACACAAGGGTTTGTATAAGGGCTCATCTAAGGTGTGCTTTGCACTTTCACACCACAGGGGACACTTACACACTCAGAGGGGTGATCAGCTTACGGCTGCAGCTTTCTGCAACTTGTCCTATTTCTTCTTGTTTACAGGAGTTTTGCAATTTCTTCCTTGTCGATTATATTCAAGTTTTCATTTTCATTTTTGTTTTTTTAAATATTTACAAAATGTGTTGTGCACATGTAACCCTAAATCAATAGTATGGCTTCATTTCTTTCATCATTCAATGCATATTGCTAGACTCAGGATAAGCACTGGATTGCTAACCATAAGGTCGCTGGTTCAAACCCTTCAGCTGCTCTTTGGAAACCATATACAGGGTTGCTGTGAGTCGGAACTGACCGGAAGGCACTTAACAACAACAACATAGCTCCAACCAGGAGGCCCGGGAGGCTCTGTAGAATAAGTGCAAGACTACTAACCACAAAGTCAGTAGTTCAAACCCATGAGTCGCTCTGGGGGAGAAGCATGAGGCGTTGTGCATCCATAAACATTTACAGCCTCGAAAACACTATACAGGGTCACTGTGAGTTGGAACCGACTTGAGGACAGTGGGTTTGGGATTTGAGGTTTTACATAGTACATGAGTGGTCCACCTAAAGCTCACAGAAGCAACACTTCCTCAATATTACAGGGCATTAAAACCAGGTCCAAGCAAACCTCTTCCAATCTACTCAAAAAATGAGACTTTTGGGGGTACCTTTTCTAAGGCAAGTTACATGATGTAAGTGATCTTGCTACACCACTGAATAAGTTAACATTTACATAATTTACATACTGGATCCAAAACACACACAAATACTGGCTGCTGATCACTCCTGCGTCCTCAACACTACTTTTCTTATGAATCAGATTTACAAAGATGGGCTTTTCTCAACTCTAAATGCAACTGAGAGTTTATTGGCATATGAAAGCTCCCTTAGCTTTCTTCATAAAGCTTCCTCAACATTCAATAATATAGTCTTTTTCAATTAAGACAGCAAGGGAAGATTTTTAAACGAGACTAGTGAATCAAACATGTCCCCTGTCTCCCCCTACTCCCCCTTCTGCTCTTTCCGCTTCCTCCTTTACCTAAATATAAGACCCTATGAGTAGGGACTAACTTGAGGGCAGTGGGTTTTATTCTATTTAGGAACCCTGGTGGCACAACGACAAAGCACTGGGATGCTCCTTGGGAGAAGGATCTGGTGAGCTACTTCCCATAGAAAACCCAGCGGATCAGTTCTACTGTGTCACATGGGGCTGCTATGAGTTAAAAATGGACTTGAATGCACATAACAATAGTGTAGCCCATGAAAGACCTGGCGTGAAGAGCTTGAACCCAAGGAGAACGACCAGGAGATCTGCTAAACCTTCTGTAATGTCTGAGTTATGTAGGTCCGGTAAACTCCAAGGGATAGTTGGTCACAATGAGTCAAAGTGGACAACCCCTCACAACAGTCAAATAGTAACGTACACAACAGCTCCTTGAAATAATCCTAAGCATTTCAATGGAATATACCTGAGTTGTATCGAATGTTTTTGCTTTTGTTTTTGTTTTTGTTGTTTTTTTTTTTTATTTCAAATTAGTTTGGAACATCTTGACAAATGGTTTTGATTGCAGGCACACCATTTTAATAGTTACAAGTATCAAAAAATGACAGTTCAAATATTTGTCACTATTTATATAGAATTGATGAATTTGAGTTGTGGTGTTGGAGGAGAATATTGAAAGTGCCATGGGCTACCAGAAGAACCAATAGATCATTTTGAAAGAAGTGCAGCCAGAGTGCTCCCTGGAGGCCAGGATGGCCAAATTTCGTCTCTCATACTTTGGACATATTGTCAGGAGGGACCAGTTGCTGGAGAAGGATATCATGTGTGGTAAGGTGGAGGGTCAGAGAAAAAGAGGAAGACCCCCAACAAGATGGATTGGCCACGTGGCAGCATCGATGGACTCAAGCGTGGCAACAGTAGAAAGGTTGGCCCAGGATCGTGCAGTTTAAGGTCACTATGGGTCGGTACCGACTCTATAGCACGTAACAACAACAACATATATAATGGAGTCATGGTGTGGTACTGCTGGACAAGCACTGGACTATTGACCGCAAGGTCAGCGGTTCAAACACACCAGCCACTACTTAGGAACCCTATACAAAGTTTCTGTGATGTAGAACCAACATTCGCTATGGATCGCACCTCAGCGTAAAGAAAACAAAAATCCTCACAACTGGACCAATAAATAATATCATGATAAATGGAGAAAAAAATGGAATTGTCAGAAACCTTCATTTTGCTTGGAGCCACATCAACACTCATGGAAAAACCAGCCAAGACAAATAATATATTGCATTAGGCAAATCTGCTGTACAATACCTTTTCTAAGTGTTCAGGAGCAAAATTATCAGTCAGTTTGAGGATTAGGGTGCCTCTGACCCAAGCCATGGTATTTTCCTCAAAAGCCTCCTATGCATGTGAAAGTTGGACACTGAATAAGGAAAACTATAGAAGAATTGGTGCATTTGAGTTATGGTGTTCAAAAAGCATACTGAAAGACTGGCAAAAGAACAAACAAATGGGTGTTGGAAGAAGTATAGCCAGAATGTGCCTTAGAAGCCAGGACGGTGAGACTTCATCTCTGATATTTCAAACATGTCATCAGGAGGAATCAGTTCCTAGAGGACACCATGCATGGTAAGCAGATGGTCAGCTAAAAAGAGGAGGCCCCTAATCAGATGGATTGGCACGGTGACAGCAGCAATGGGTTTAAGCATAACAATTGTGAGGATGGCACAGAACTAGGCAGTGTTTTGTTATGCTTTGCATAGGTTCGCTATGAGTTGTATTCAACTGGACAGCACCTAACAACAACAAAATACTTACCGATGAAGATTGAATACTACAGCCTTCAATATGGGTTGCACCTCAATGTAAAGAAAACAAAAGTCCTCACCGCTAAATCAATAAGCAACATCCATATAAATAGAAAGAACATTGAAGTTGTCAAAGACTTTATTTTGTTCAGATCAACCATCAACACTCATGGAAGCAACAGTCAAGATATCAAACGATGTATTGCATTAGGCAAATCTGCTGCACAAGATCTCTTTAAAGTGTTGAAGAGCAAAGATGTCAATTTGAGAACTAATGTACGCCTAACCCAAGCCATGGTGTTTTCAATAACCTCAGATGCATGTGAAAGCTGGACCGTGAATAAGGAAGACAGTAGAAGAATTGATGCATTTGACTTATGGTGTTGGAGGAGAATATTGAAAAGTGCCATGGGCTCCCGAAAGAACCAATAGATTCATTTTGAAGGAAGTGCAGCCAGAATGTTCCTTGGAAACCAAAATGGCCAGACTTTGTCTCTCATAATTCAGACACATTGTCAGGAGGTACCAGTCCCTGAAGAAGTCCATCATGTTTGGTAAAATGGAGGGTCAGAGAAAAAGAGGAAGACCCCCAACACGATAGACTGGCACAGTGGCAGCAGCAATGGGCTCAAATGTAGCCACCGTTGTGAGGCTGGCCCAGGACTGGGCATTATTTCGTTCTGTTGTGCATAGGGTCACTACGAGTCAGTACCGACTCGATGACACTTAACAACAACAGTTATGGCACATGGCCAACATATTTGGAGGCTGGGAATGAAGTTTATTTTGAGATCAGATCCACGATGCTGAATATGCCCAGTTTGCCCTTTCAGACACAATGTAGAAACCACTTTCTAATAAGACCGCTATAGGACAAGACCTCTCACGTGGCATTTGCATCACGTGACTTTCAGCTCCTCGAAGTGCAGGCTCAAGGAGTCTAAGAGCGGCCAGGTCCTTCAAACTGTGCATCAGGCCCTGTCTGAACCTCCAAAAGAAGGCTCTCCCACAGCACTTAACAAGCAGCCACGCTATTATGGTCCGAAAAGCAACGGACTGCTAACTGCAAAATCGGCAATTCAAATCCACCAGCCACCCTAAGGGAGAAAAAGACGACTTTCTGCTCCAGTGCGCTGGAGTCCTAGTGTGGTGATGTAGGATAAGCACTCAACCACAGGTCGGTTTGAACCACAAGGTCGGCGGTTCAAAATCACCAGCTGCTCCTCAGAAACCCTACACAAGGTCGCTATGGGCCAGAACCGACTTGATAGCCCTTAACAACAACAAAACACTTACAGCTTCAAAACCCTATACGGGGTCACTATGAGTCAAAATCAACTCCATGGCAGTGGGCTCAGTTCTAGTTTTGGTTATTACAAACTATAGGATTGACCCCTTGATGTGAAATTCCGGGTAACTTTTGTTTTTTGAGCGTAGAAGTAGTCATTAGCACGAGAAAGAGATAAGAAATGGAGGCATCAAATACTTCAATAAGGAAATACTTGTTGATTTGTTTTGTTGCCTTTGCTTCTGACGAGGGCTCTAAATCAAAATCCCATTTTCCTAAGGTAAATATATTGAGTCAGAGGTCAGGAGAGACAGGTTCAAAAGGTGAAGCTGGCATGTGTGAAGTCCGGCAACTGTTGCTACAAGTCTAGGTAAGGCAGGGGGAGCTCAGAGTCCCAGGGGTGGCTTCTGGGGTACAATGTGGGGCAGCAAAAGCTCTGGCCTGACTCAAAAAATAAGTAAATACATGTCGGCGTCGGACCGTTTTGTAAGCATATCAACCAGTGAGCTGGTTATTCTGAGAGAAAGATAAATTAATGATTCTCTTTGAACTTCCGGGGGAGAAAAACAGTTACAAAGTTCTTACATTTTTATTATTGATCTGAACAATTGTACTGGTCATTTTTCTTCCAAAGTGGGTTTTAATAGAACTACCACCAATGCTGAAAATCCGTATTTATTGTTTAATGTAAGTTGAATAACGATCAATAAATACAAAGAACAAGGCAATTTAAAAAAAAAAAAAGATTCTAATGTGTTTTATATTGATGAAATGAAAAAAAAATGGCTTTTCTTAAATTGGTTCATAAAGCACAGGTTTTAGAGACTGAGAAATGTGTCTCAGTTGAACAAAAATGGTGGGGGGGGGGACCCTTTTTCTTAGAAAATGTACAGAAATCTCCTCAAAATGTATTTTATAGCAACATCTTTTTTCCCCATGTAATTGTCTAAAGCTGCTAGCTCCTGCTTTTTAATCCAAATTGTCCAAATAAAAATATCTGTATCTTAAGAGAAGGTTATTATAATTGCTATTAAAGCACAATGTACTGTACACCAGCAAAACTGCTTAAGTGCACGTGATTTACCCAAAAAATTATTCTGTTACATTATAGGGCTTCAAACCAGTCTGAACCAGTTCAGTCATGGCCAACATAGCAAAGTGGAAACAGTTTTGGATTTGTAAACGTTGGGGGGTACCAGAATGATAATCAGGATGGGATAGACTAGAGGTCGAAGCCCTTGTAGGAGCCTGATGTGGAAGACTGGATTATCACCAGAACTGTGGAGCGCAACACACATCCAAAACGTAGCTGTCAGCCGCCATCTTTGAGTAGGGCACCATTGTGGGCAACTCTACTGTTCAAGAGATTTGTTTGCTATGCAATGCGTACATTGTCTTTGTTTTCCAGAAAGAAGATTAAGTTTCTAGCACAGTGTCAACACATGATTATTCCCGGTCTGGTACACCCACATTTTACAAATTCAAATCCATTCCAGTTTTGCTTTGTTAGCCATAGCTGAATTGGGAAGAATAGCTCAACAATAATTCATAATTAAATGACCGATGAACCTCCCCAAGAATATATCATCAAAGTGGTGTTTGCATGGACGGGGACTTTTATTCTTTAATTTTTGAATGCCCCAGCTTCAGTGTTTATACTTTTTTTCATGGAATGTGTCCTCAAAATGTTTTTTTATTTTGTTGTGTTTTGTTTTAAAGAACCTCAGTAGCAAAAAATATCTAAAATCATTGCTAAACCGTTTCTTGGGAGAATCCATCCCTGTTTCCTTTTCTTCTTTCTTGAAGGAGAGGGAACAAATGCCTGATGAAGCTGGAGTTGAAACTGCCAGTTTGCTAATTTAGAATCTTCAGACTAAAGACAGCTGGAGCCAAGACAAGCTAAATTCTGTAGTATAGCCTTTCTCTTGGCAACTGTCAGTAAGGCAGCAAGTAAAAACCCTAAGTGTTTTGTACATGATATCTCAGGGTGGGAGGATAAATACTAAGTAATAAATCAGAAGCAAGCAAAAAAAAAAAAAAAAAGATAACCTCCACCTAGACAACAGGGAGAAGAAAGTTAAGTGATTGATGTCTGCTACCCAAAAGATCCTCCAATAGATTAGGATTCTTTTCTTCCAACTTTGTCTCATTAGTGAAATCAAGTCTAATTAAAAAGAAACAAAAAGATACAATTTAGTGAGTGACCACAGCTTTCTGCTCCCCTCCAAAGATCCACTGCCCCAGAAACAGTGGCTGTGAGTTGGAACCCACACGACAGCACTCAACCACACCCACAACCACATTTGTCTGGAACGAAACTTTATACTTTGTTTCTCACCACAACTTTATAAAATGGGACTTGCTCTCTCTTTCCTGAGTAGAACATTCAGGTACATGGAGAGCAACCCTTTTCCCAAGCTCTCAATGCGAGGGTACCGGCTAAACTCAGTATGAATACAAAAACCTATGCTCTTGTCATGCTCCAATCAGCTTTCAATGTTTGTGTTGTTGTTTTGAAAATGTTCTTCATACTTCCAAGTTCATGGAGACTCAGTTGGAGTTTCATATTTAAAACTCTCAACTTTTAAGACAAAGCCACTTTCAGACTAAAATCAGAACCTCGCGGAATTAGAAAAGCATTTCAAAACACCAGGGACTCATTTAGTTTTCATGTGAATGTGGCAGTTTGCCAGGACAGTCCCCAGTTTACTTAAAAAGAAAAAGAAATTGTGCTCAAGACCTAACGTCATTTCATTGAATCTATTCGGACAGTCAGACCTGCCCCTTGGGGTTTCCAAGTCTGTAAATCTTTCAAGATGCAGATCGCCACACCTTTCTCCTGCAGAGAGCTGGTGGGTTTGAGCCGGTTAACAGTCAGGCAGTTCATGAGGCAGTCCTACTTGTCCTATAGGGTTGCTATGAGTCAGAATCAACTCTGCAGCAACAATTGTTAGGCCTGTAATAGGAACTGCCTTTTTACAAATGCATCTCACTGAACTTCAGGGTGGTATTCCCTTACACCACACCTAGACCCCTCAACATCTTCCAGGACCTGGAGGCTGGGGGTGATCTGAATGTTCCAGTCTCTTGCCTTTCTGAAGTTTTATTCACAGTCTTGTTAAGTGCAGGCGAGTTGGTTCTGACTCCTAGCGACCCTATATAGGGTTTCCAAGGAGCGGCTGCTGGGTTTGAACCACCGACCTTGTGGTTCAAACTGACCTTGAGGCCCAACACATTATTCTGCAGCACCACACCAGGACTTGAGGTCTAGATCTCCCCAAATTCTGAATCGATTTGTGACCACACCTTTGCATAGCAACCTCGTCGTTGATGTTTTAACTATCTCTCCACTGGTCTGTGCACAAAATGCTCTCAGGCTTAAAGGGATGATGAGAGCAGGAAGAGATCATTTGATTTAAATGTCAAGTAACAGCCCGTCTGTGGAGATTGGACAGTCATTTACATAAGCTATATACGGCAAGCATTTCAAATTCTACAGTATGCCAAGCAATTCAGTGAGTTGGTAAGCACCGTCTAAGTCAGTTCCGACTCATTGGTGGCTCAATACAGAACGAAATGCCGCCGGGCCCTGCACCACCCTCACCGTCCTGGCTGCATTTGAGGCCCTTGTTGTGGCCACTGTGACAGTCCATCTCCCTGACGGTCTTCCTCTTTTCTCCTGACCCTCTACTTTACCAAACAGGATGTCCTCCTCCAGGCACTTGTCCTCCCTGATGTCTAAATCAACCAAGAGAAATGAGTCTTCTGGCTGTACATTTTGAAGGCAGATTTATTCATTCTTCTGGCAGTCCAGGGCATATTCAATAAAGCAATTTAATTAAGTTCTTTATAAATATCATCCCATTTAATTTGGATAACCAAGGTAAAAATCAAATGTGCTATATGAGCACATAGAATAACAGCCCCATGAAGTGATTATGATCTGCTTTTAAGACATGAAATTCAGAGCGGCTAAACAATTTTCCAAAATTATCTTGGAAAAAGTACAGCCAGAATCCTCCTTAAAAGCAAGGATTGCGAGACGTTGTCTCACGTACTTTGGACATGTCCTTAGGAGAATATGTCCCTAACACGCTTAGAAAAGTAGAGGGGCAGCAAAAACAAAATGGACTGACAGAGTGGTGGCAGACAATGGGCCCGAACGTAATAGGCTCACGCAGGACTGGGCAGTACTTTGACTGGGCAGTACTTCGTTCTGTTGCACACGGGGTCATTAAGAGGTGGAACCAACTCAGTGGCACTCACAACAAATAATTGTCCAAGGCCACATATCTCATAAGCAACAAGTCCAGAGGGTTTCTCAACACGAGCAGTTTGTTACATATGTTCTACTGGGTCTGTTTGTGCCACATAAGTCATTTTCACCAGAGCCTCCATTTTCTCATTTGGAAAAACAAAGGTGGAGAGCAGTGTTCCTGTGGGAAGGACAACAGGCCAGGAGGGAGGTATCTGAGCTGAGGTGGTCTCAAAGTTCACACACACAGGGACTCAACAAGATTCCAATACGGCGTGCTCCCTTGGATCCTGCTGTCTGCCACTGATAGTCACTAGACTGCAGCTCCCTTCAGTAAAGAAGCACACTGTGATCCACACAGCAGCTGAACAAACAAAACCAGGAGGGGCAGCTGTGAGCCAATGAAGGAGGAAAAGGGTGTCTAAAAAATGACAATTCATCCCAAAGAAGACAAGAAAGGAGGAAAAGGGGACCAAGGAATACATGGGACAAACAGAAAGCAAATAGCAACATGGTACACTTAAACCCAGCCTAGCAACAACCGAATACAATGTAGCTTAAGCATAGACTGACAAATCATACAAAATGCAAGACTAAAATACATGCTACTTACATGAAATAGATTTCCAATACAATGAAGCAGGTTAAAAGTAAAAGCCAAAAAAGATATATACTATCGTATGTATATCAGAAAAATAAATTTCTAAGAAAGAAATATTACCTGTGATTACGGGAATCATTTCATAATGAAAAAGGGAATCAATTAATGAAGTAAATATGACAAACTTAATGTTTCTGGACCTATTAATCTATCAGAACTTCAAAATAAATAAAGCAAAACCTGAGCTGAAAAGGACCAGTTAAGTGTCCTCTTTCAGTAATTAATTTAACAGCTAGACAGAAAATCAGTAAGGGGACAGAAAACTTGAACACTATGAACAAACTTAGCATAATTGGCAGTTACAGAACACTCCAGCATCAACAACACAATCCACATTCTTCCCAGAGATACATGGAACATTTCCCAAGATAGAGCACATTCTGGGTCACAGAACAAATCTCAATAAATTCAAAAGGATTCAAATCATATTAAGGTCTCTGATTACAACAGGATTCAATCAGAAGTCAGCAACGGAAAAGTAACCATGAAAATCACCAATTATTTGGAAACTGAGCAACATTCTCTTATTTCTAAACAACCCAGAGATCTAAGAAGAAATATAAAGGGAAATTATACAGTATTTGGAAATGAAAGAAAATGAAAATAATATACTGTAATGTTGATGCTATAATCTACAAAAAAATGATCAATGAAAGGAGGGGGAAAGACTTTTATGTGAGCAAAACTAGGAATTTAGAATAGAAGAAGGCGGATCATAAATTCATAAACTTTTGTCGTCGTCGTTAAGTGCCGTTGAGTCGGGTCCGACTCATAGCGACCCTGTACAGGGTTTCCGAGGGTGTAAATCTTTACGGGAGTAGAAAGCCTCATCTTTCTCCCGCGGAGCAGCTGGTAGTTTCGAACCGCTGACCTTAAGGTTCGCAGCCCGATTCGTAACCACTACGCTACCAGAGCTCCTTTCATAAACTTTTAGAACTAGATTAATTGTTGTTGTTGTTGTTAAGTGCCATTGAGTCGGTTCCAACTGATAGCCATCTTGTATAGGATTTCCAAGGAGAGGCTGGTGAGCTTGAACCTCCGGCCTTGCGTGTCAGACCAACTTTGCAGTCCAACACATTACCCCACAGTACCACACCAGGACTCCAGATTAATGGTAGAAATATATTTTTATAAATTTTAAATCCACAAAATTTAAAGAAGCAGTACTTCCAGAAAGAACATATGATTTCTTTAACAGCGATTGTTGTTATGTGCTGTTGAGTCGGTTCCGACCCATAGCGACCCTGTGTAGGGTTTCCGAGTAGTGGGTGGTTTTGAGTTGCCAACCTTGCGGTTCTAAGGGACCTTGTGCTCCAGCGCATTATCGTGCAGCGCCACCCTAGGATGTTAACAGGAATTACAGGGCTTATATAACAGGAAGAGCAGCCACGCTACAAATGTCTGAGTTGTTTCAAAGCCCAGTTGAGAACTCAATAAATGAGAACTGTAGTGGTTACAAATCGGGCTGCTAACCTCAAGGTCGACAGTTCGAAACTACCAGCTACTCCACGGGAACAAGATGAGGCTTTCTGTTCCCGTAAAGATTTACAGCCTCGGAAACCCTATGCAAGGTCGCTATGAGTCAGAATTGACTCCATGGTACTTAACAACAACAATCTTTACAGTGGACTGTGAACCAGAAAGTCAACAGTTTGAGGCCACCAGCCCCTCCCACAGAAGAAAGATGAGGCTTTCTGCTGCTCCCCCAAGGATCTAAAGCCTCAGAAAACCTATACAGGGTCACTGTGAGTTGGAACCGACTCAACAGCCCACAGAACAGCACACAATTTTTTAAAAATTTAAGTTATAGTCTTGACTAATAAGCTTCAAGTAATTATAAACCAATTTAATGTAATGTTAAGAGTCACTGAGTAGGTTCTTATGCATAGCGATCCTGTATAGGGTTTCCGAGAGCAGCTGGTGGGTTTGAATGGCAAACCTTTCTGTTAGTAGTCTACTGACTACTCAGCAGTGCTACACCAGGGCTCTTTTAGAAACGAAGTGGCAGCAATTCAGATAGGTTGGTTCCAATCCATAAATGTAAAGAAAAAAAGCTTCTAAGAAGATATTTAAAAGCTAATGTAAAAACAAAGCTGGGGCAAAATTGTTTCAATGATCCAATACAAAACTATCTGTTCTGTGGCGTATGATTACATCAACTAATAAATGTACATAGACAGTGAGAGTGGACTTCCAGGTTAGGATTGGACTGCAGCTTCAATTATTCCGTATTACATGCTCCATTCAACCAGAATTTACTGGTTTTAAGACTAAAATTAAAAGAACATTTCTTTATGGATTTGTTTTTAAACGGCTAAAGAGTCAGCATTCCACAGCATGCCACTTGAACAAATTCCATTTGGTATAGGAAAACAACAAAATTAATGTGAAACACATTTCACTTTTTTTTTTTTTTTTTAATGCAACTTCAATGCTTTCAACGCTGCATACATTACTAAAAGCACAAAAATAGATGCTGTACGATCAAATTGTAAAGAATACCAAATTGATATAATTATACTTTGTGATTTCTTCCAACCAGCAAAAGCACAAGTCGGTTGTTGGGTGTGTTTTTTGTTGTTGTTGTTGTTGTTTATGTGTGCTTGCTTTAAATTAAAACAATCTTATATATCCTATAAAGTAAAACAAGTATACTTTACAAGCATCTGAAATTTGTTCACATTTTCATAAAAACTACTATTTGTGATACACGTGCTATCTTTGACACTGACCCCAACCCTCTCCTTGGATGAAATGAATGAGCCAGATCAATATGGTGATAAAGTATTGAGTCAGCGTGATCGACTCTATTCTGCTGTTATCAGAATTATAGATTTTCTACGGCTTGAGTCGTTGCCTTTAAGTTGGGCTACTAGTTGGTGAAGACTACCGAGTATACCTTGGGCTGCCTGAAGAATGAGCAAATCTATCTTGGAAGAGGTACAGCCAGAATGCTCCTTAGAAGTCAGGATGGAGAGATTTGGTCTCACATACCTTGGATGTACTGTGAGGCAGGACCATTCTCGGGAAAAAGACATCATGCTTGGTAAAGTAGAGGGTCAGTCAGTGAAAAAAAGGAGGACCATTAACAAGGTGGGCTGATGAGGTGGCTACAACAATGGACTCAAAATACAAGGGTCATGAGGTTGGTACAGGAGTGGGCAGTGGTTCGCTCTGTGGTACACAGGGTGCTATGAGTTAGAATTGACTCGAGGGTACCTAACAAATGCAAATGCTTGAGTAACATGAGCAAAATTCCACCCACCATCCTTTGCATTTGTAAGACCACCTTCCTCTTCTATTAAGACGCAAACACTTCTGCACACCCGGAATTCTGAATAGGTTTGCACTCCTGGTGCATGAAGGCAATGCAGGTAAGGTAACAGCCTCAAGCTTCCTGTGAGCTGCCTCCCAACACCCGCTCAGTTGCCAGTGGATGGACTCATCTTCTTCGAGCTTTCTACAGTGACCTACACCAAACATGAGCTCTCACCACTTAGAGGAGGAATCCAGGCCAGGAAAACTCAAGTCACGTGGCACATGAATGATTCACAAGCCTAACGCCGAGAAGACAGCAAAAGCCTGAGAACGGAAGCAACAGCTGTCATCAATACTGTCATCATCATCATCAAATATCTAGATAACGCTTTTAGAAGAACCCCTGGGTGGCACAATAATCGAATACACTCAGCAGATACCCCAAACGATGGAGGTCCAAGAATGCCCATCCAGAAGTGACTTGCAGGGAAGGTTGGTGATCTAGTTCCGAAAATTGGCCACTGAAAACCCCAAGGAACACAGTCCCAGGAGGACACACAAGGGTCCCTATGAGTCAGAGCTGATCCGATGGCAGCTGGTTTGGTTCTGTGTGTATGTGTGTCTTACCGTTCACAAAGTATTTTTATGATTTTTCTTTGTTTGATTTTGTTTGGTTTTCACAGCAGTTAAGCAGCTTTGTTAATAATTCCATTTTGCAGGTGAATAAACAGGAGCAAGAAGGACTTGCCTACAGTCACTTTCACCATGACATGAACAGGAAGTGGACTTCTGCCCACCCCAAATGGACTGATGGTTGCATATTTGCCTGTTGTCTGGCTGGATCCCAGGGTGAGGGAGAACAAGGAACAACCTGTCCACTCAGCCCCCTCTTCCCTAACGCCTGTCTCCATCGCTCCCTTCCTCATGCCCTCTCCTTCCTGGTTCTCTTCTTCAGGTGACTCCAAAGATCAAAACCCACTGTGTTCATTGACATCCCTTAGATTTTGATTCCCACAGTCAAAGAGACCCTTAATTCTAACCTGCGAAACTAGGATCGCTCTCTTCAGGGAATTCCTGTGGCTACAGCAGACTATGTACTAAGGAGTAATCGAACTTGTTGGAAATCGCAAAGGCAAGTATGTCTAGAATGTGCTACCAAAAGAAAGCAAGCCAGCAATGAGTAACCCATGGAGTTGCTTTTGGCTCTGGACTGCTTGTCCCCAGTAAGTTAGGCACATTCAGTGGCAGCCAGAGTACACAATGACTCTAAACAAGCAGAGTCACAATGAACAGTAATATAAGATGGTAATGGGTCATTGAATCTCAATGTAAAGAAAACAACAATCCTCACCACTGGACCAATAAACAACATCCATATAAATGGAGAGAAGATTGAAGTGGTCAAAGACTTCATTTTGCTCAGATCAGCCATCAATACTCATGGAAGCAGCAGCCAAGAAATCAAATGACATATTGCACTGGGCAAATCTGCTGCACAAGATCTTTTTAAAATGATGAAGAGCAAAGATGTCAGCTTGAGGACTAATGTGCACCTGACCCAAGCCATGGTATTTTCAATAACCTCATATGCATGCAAAAAAAGCTGGACAGTGAATAAGGAAGACCACAGAAGAATTGATGCTTTTGAGTTATGGTGTCGGAGGAGAATATTAAAAGTTCCAAGGACTGTCAAAAGAATAAACAAATCTGTGTTGGAAGAAGTGCAGCCACTCAGAGTGCTTCTTTGAAGCCAGGATGGCCAGACTTTGTCTCTCATACTTCAGACAAACTATTAAGAGGGACCAGTTTCTGGAGAAGGACATCATGTTGGGTAAAGTGGAGGGTGGGAGAAAAAGAGGAAGACCCCCAGCGAGATGGATTGGCACAGTGGAGGCAGCTACGATTGTGAGGTTGGTCCAGGACTGGCTAGTGTTGCGTCCTGTTGTGAAGCATCAGTACTGACTCATTGGCACCTGACAACACAACAACAATGATGTCCTAACCCTGATCATCATGTTAAGCATTTCTAATATGTTCCAAGCAAAATTTACCAAGTCTCGAGGAGTAAGTAAAAACCCAGCAAGTATAAGACGGCAGTAAAATCCATGGAGAAGAAGCCCATGTTATTGCAGTACAACTTCTTAGGCAGTTCTATAGAAGATACTGTGTCATTAGTCTTTTATTCTCTAAAGATTGACTATCCTCCTTTTATCTAAACTCCTGAGCAAATTTTAATATAGAAAAAACAAAAAGAAGAAACCTTTATTCACCAAGCAACCCACTTCATAGGGAAAACCACGCTAACCTTTCTAGTATATTTTAGGGAAATACACGGCAGTTGGGGTACGCAGATTTTAGAACACACACTTTATCAAATGCTTATTAGTCTTAGGGCTAGAGGATTAAAATTCTCAGCATTCCAAGTCTTTTACCTACATGAATATTCCTCTGAATTCATGAAACAAGTGAAACCGTTGTGATTTAAACATTGAATTCATGGTATTCTAGCATACTGGTATCATGATACATTTCTGTTCCATTAAGACAATGTCTTTAGCGTACCATCTGTAAAATTTCCGTGTGGTGCATAATAACATGAGTGTGTTTCGTTCCTTTTGGAAAACATGAAATGTCATGCCTTCGAAGTATGGAGCTTTAGGGTTCTGATGAGTATTGCGTACCGTGACTTTTATATCTGGGTATTTAAAACATGTTTTTAAGTCAGTGATGCTTTGCCTTTTGAATTACTCATCACCAGCCCAGCCCATCCAATGCAGGTTTTGTTTAGTATAAACCACCTAATGGTAAAATGTACCTTCAGGGAAAATAAGGATTGGCTGTCTGGGGCAATTTCAAGGATTGATTAACGTCCTAAAGAGGAAGCTGTTGACACAAGGAAAAGGACCCAAGAGATATGGCAGATAAACATAAAGTTCTTGTCCAAAATTGCTCAGGGGAAAGGCCTCCCTGAGTTTGGGGAGGTATGAAGAAACCAAGTTGAGATTTGAGGTTGGTGTTGTTCAGTAGGTAGGTTCTGGCTCATGGCAACCCTGAACAGAGTTTTCTAGGAGCAACTGTTGAGTTTGAATCATCAACCTTGTGGTTATCAGTCCTGTGCTTATCCTAGAGCAGCAGCCCAGGATTTAAGGTAGACACTTGGGTTTTGGACAAGCAGTAGGGAATGCGTACGTCTTACTTAAGACACACCGGTCTGCACATGTGCCCATTACAAGTAGACAGAAAGGACAGTGGCCTGTGCGTTGTTATATAGAACACTTAGACAGAACCTTACATGCCGTCCTGGTGTGGTGCTGTGGGTTAATGTGCTGGACCACAAGGTCAGTGGTTCAAATCCACTAGCTGCTCCTCAGAAACCCTACACAGGGTCCCTATGATTCGGAACCAACTCAACAGCATTTAACAACAACATAACCTTACATATAACACATACATGTAACCTTACATATAGCCTTATATATAAGACTTATAACCTTATAGATGACACATATATAACCTTATATATGACATTTACATGGAGTGCTGGTGTGGTGCTGTGCATTAATGAGTCTGACTGCAGTCATTTGAACTGCAAGGTCGGCAGTTCAAGGTCACTAGCTGCTCCTTGGAAACCCTATACAGGGTCGCTGTGGGTTTGAATTTACTCGATGGTACTTAACAACAAAAACATAACACTTACATATAACCTTACATCATCGATGTTATTGTTATTAAGTGCCATCGAGTCGGTTCTGACTCACAGCCCTGTATAGGATTTCCAAGGAGCGGCTGGTGAGCTTCAACCACTGACCTTGTGGTTCAAACCAACCTTGCAATCCAGTGTATTAACCCACAGCACCACAAAAGGACTCCATGACCCGACATATAGCCTTATATATAAGACTTACAACCTTACATATGACACTTACATATAACCTAACATATAGCCTTATATATAAGACTTAAAACCTTACATATGACACATATAACCTGACATATAGCCTTATATGTAAGACTTACAACCTTACATATGACACTTACATATAACCTGACATATAACC
>NW_006408574.1:8891257-8897165 GCF_000296735.1 Chrysochloris asiatica
ACATATAACCTGACATATAACCTTATATATAAGACTTATAACCTTACATATGACACATATAACCTGACATATAGCCTTATATGTAAGACTTACAAACTTACAGATGACACTTACATATAGCCTTATACATGGAGTACTAATGTGGTGCTATACAATAAGTGCTCAACCTAAAGGTTGTTTTGAACTGCAAGATCAGTGGTTCAAACTCACCAGCTGCTCCTCAGAAACCCTATAGCAGTTTGCTATGCGTCAGAACCGACTCGAGATTTATACCCTTACACATGACACTGATCTATAACCTTACATATAGCCTTCTACAAAAGATTTATGGTGTTGTTGTTAAGTGCCATTCCATAGCAATCCCGTATAGGATTTCTGAGGGGTAGCTGGTGAGCTTGAACCACTGTCCTTGTGATTCAAACCAACTTTGCAGTCCAGTGCATTAACCCACAGTGCTACACCAGGACTCCCTTAAGACTCATAAGTCAATTGCTTCCTTCCACATTTATGCTCCCCTTTCCCCTTCTAGTCATGTTAGTGATGGAATCCACTCAGAGGAAGAAAGCCCTAGCAGTGTGTTCCCATTAAGGTTCTAGCCAGGAGAACCTCTGGAGCACAGCTGTACTCTGAATATACAGGTCATCTCGAGTCAGAGGTCACTAGCTGTCAATGGGTCTGGACTTGCTTTTTCTTCCTACAAGTGAGGATTGCCAACTGAGGAACCAACAGGTCCAAAGACATGGACTTCACCCTTGTGTCTGGGGATGGAAAACAGAATCCTGGACACACATACCAATTAGAATCATCTAACGTCAGAGCCAGAGGAGCTCTGGTAGCATAGTGGTTACGAATCGGTCTGCGAACCTCAGGGTTAGCAGTTCGAAACTACCAGCTGTTCTGCAGGAGAAAGATGAGGTTTTCTGCTCCCATAAAGATTCACAGCCTTGGAAACCCTGTAGAGGGTCACTATGAGTTGGAACCGCCTCCACGGCACATCACAACAACCACCACCATCAGAGCCACGGTCGTTGGTCCTAAGGTAGAAATAGGACCTACAATGCTTGAATAAGAATAGGTATCGATCAGGAATTTTGTTAAAAATACTGAGACTATTACATAGGATCCTCCCCCCACCCCCGTGGAGGTAAATATGAAACTAACAAGTCTCAAGAGTAACTGGAAGTCTCGTCCCAACCTAGAGAGGAGCATCAAAGTGTGGCCACTTCCAGGAGCCAGACAGAAAAATGAAAGATCATTCCTGAAGGACCCCTATTTTAAGTTACATGAACTAATACATTTCATTTCTGGCTTAAACCTATTGGAATTGGAGTTTCAACAATTATCATTACTTATTATTTACAACAAAAAGTAACAATACCAGGCACTTGGTGCAAAGGAAAGCAGAGTAGAACCTACAAGATGTCAACAAGACTTAAACACTGGTTTTAGAATTTATAGCTAATTCTACAGACTCAATAATTCTCCTCTAAAACAGATACAATTTAAGGCCCAAATTCATTGAACCTCCTCTATTTGTCCTATGTAGATAATTCTTATAAAGTGCTTTTTTAAAAAAAAAGTTGGAAATGCTTTTACATCTAATTCAATTATCTCACCTAAGTCCCCAGGTTAAACTAGACTGGGTTGCAATTCTTGGATGTTGTGGTTACATGCAGGTGAAGTGGGTCCACAGAACTCATCGCTGTCTGGTCCTGCACCGTGTTCACGGTCATTGCCGTGTTTAAGGCCACTGTGTCAGTCTATATTGAGGGTCTTCCGCTGTTTCACGGAGCTCCTGTTGTACCAAGGATGACGTCATTCTCCATGACTGATCTCTCCTGGTAACTTGCCCAAAGTAAGTGACATGAAGTCTTGCCAAGTTCACTTCTGAGGAGCACTCCAAGTTTTACTTCTTCCAAGTCAAATGTGTTCACTCTTCTAGCAGTCCATGGTGTATTCGTTCTTTACTAACACCGTAAGTCAAATATAGCAACTTCCCAGGTCTGCCTTATTCACTGTCCTGCTTTCATATGCCAATGAGGCAACTGAAAATGGTGCCAATTCTATAGTCCATCTGCCACAATCAACCAGAAATTGAGTCAAAGAGCCATCAACTTCTGGACTAGAAGAAGTTCACTTCAAAAGGATGAAGAAAAAGTAGACCACATAAAAGTAGCCCCTGCTCCACCAAGTTTCCCACGATGAGAAACTTAGATCCTGTTCCCAAATAAATCAAAGCCCTAAGGATACAAATATAGAGCATCTAACAGCCAGACAACAAAGGTACCAGATGGTTACACTGCTCAAAGAAAGCTATTAAAAGCAAAGGACCCTAGGATTAATGTGACTCATCATTTTAAATATTTCGGTTAAGAACTGTAATAAAAAACAAAAAAAAAAATGAATCCTTAAATGCTAATAAGCAAAGATTTAATTGATCTCACCACTTTGGAACTTGAAGTCCCACTCCATATGCCAGTGCGTACTCCTCGGATAAAATCTCTGAATCTAGAAGAAACTAGGGGTTGCATTTGGTGGCCTTTGGGGGCAAAATCATATTCTTTCCATTATAGTGATACTTTCTTATTTTTGTTCAAGTCAAAGGAAGAATAGAAAGTTCTGGAAAACCTCAAATGATCACAATTCTCCTCATTTCCTAATTTCTGGATCATTATCATGGGACTATATATATACATCAACAGTATAAACATCTTCCTATTTGCAGACAGTGTAAACATCTACTTGTATGTGCCTCAAGTAAATCACAAGAGACTTAAATGAGAAATCAGAGTAAACATGAAAAAGTTCTAAAATAAAAAAATAATAACAAGTAAATAACATAAAATTAAGAGTCCTACAAGCAGAGCATTTATGTGTACATATAAATCCTGTTTTCTGAGCAGACGTTATCTCACTGATTTGGATACTGGATGTGCGCTCATCCAAGGAAATGCCTGGCAGTAGACAGACTGACGTGTTCACTAGGCATGTGCCCAGGGCCTATGGTGCTTTCAGAGGCCCACAGAACTGTTTCTCTAGATTTTCTAGAGTTTGAAGTTCTAGGCATTTATCACTAGATTAAATGTGGAGGCTTTCTTCCCATTAGCAAAGTCCTGGAGTTCTGAATCGCATATCGAATGCTTTTTCCTTGGTTCTATTTTGTTCTTCCTGAATCACATTTGTGTGTAATGTGTTTGGGTTGGTATACAGTGGAGTCCCAGGAAAACGAGAAAAGGTGTATGCCAGGGTTAAATCCTTAACCCTTTACTTATTCAATCTGTATGCTGAACAAATAATCCAAGAAGCTGGATTATATGAAGAACAACGTGGCATCTAGATTGAAAAAAGATGCATTAACAACCTGTGATATGCAGATGATACAACCTTGCTTGATGAAAGCAAAGAAGACTTGAAAATACTTCCTGATGAAAATCAAAGACCACAGTCTTCAGTGTGGATTTAGCCTCAGTGTAAATAAAACAAAACTCCTCACCACTGGGGCAATAAATAACAATGAGATAAATGGAAAAGAGATAGACGTTTTCAAAGACTTCATTTTGCTCAGATCAACCATCAACACTCATGGAAGCAGCAGTCAAGAAATCAAATGATGTACTATACTGGGCAAATCTGCTGCATAAGACCTCTTTAAAGTGTTGAAGAGCAAGGATGCCAGTTTGAGGACTAAGGTGTGCCTAACCCAACCCATGGTATTTTCAATAACCTCATGTGCATGCAAAAGCTGGACAGTGAATAAGGAAACCCATAGAAGAATCAATGCATTTGAGTTATGGCGTTGGGGAAGAATATTTAAAGTACCATGGATTGCCAAAAAGGACAAATCAGTCTGTGTTGGAAGAAGTACAGCCAGAGTGCTCCCTGGAGGCCAAGATGGCGAGATGTCGTCTCAGGAGGAACCAGTCCCTGGAGAAGGGCATCACGCTTGGTAAAGTGGAGGGTCAGTGAAGAAAAGGGAGACCGTAACAATGGGTTCCCACGTAACAATTCTGACACCGGCACAGGACCAGGCAGTGTTCCTGTTTCATTCTGTTGACTCCTTTATATTTGTGCTTTTCACTCATTGGCTTTCTAGAAGAGACAAGTGAACTTGATGTGTCTAATTTCAAAGCCTTAGTCTCTTGAGCAGCCCACAAGGTTACACATTCCTGCCTAACTAGTGACTTCCAGCCTGCAGTTCACTTGTAGGGACCAGGGAACAGTCACACTGGGAACCCATGGAGCCTCAAACTTTAGCTGATGAGCCACCCATGAGGCTCAGTTCTACTGGGTCTCTTAATTCCTCATGATTACTCAAGCATAAAGGAGCTCTGGTAGTGCAGTGGTTACGAATTGGACTGTGAACCTTAAGGTCAACAGTTCGAAACCACCAGCCACTCTGTGGGAGAAAGATGAGTCTTTCTGCTCCCACAAAGATTTACAGCCTTGGAAACCCTGTACAGGGTCGCTATGAGTCGGAACTGACTTGACAGCACTTAACAACAACAACTCAAGCATAGGATTTTCTGCATTACCAGCATCAGAGTGTGATACCAACAACATTCTATGTGTCTACAATGATGAGAAGAACAGTGTTCTGTAAGGGAGAAAGGCATGTTGAAGATACATCTATATTTGAGGACCTTCTAAGGAAATCCTGCATATAAATCAGATAAACTCGAAACGGAAGGTGAACAGCATGTTAGAACCAGACCAAGGGCTAGCCTTAGATCCCTGGCTTCAGAAATGCTTCCTCTTGTCATCAGAAGACTTAGATTCTAAAAGTAATACCGTTTACAACAGCCACCCAAAGGATGAAATATCTAGGAATAAATGTAGCCAGAGAAACAAAGGACCTATATAAAGAAAACTACAAAACACTACTACAAGAAACCAAAAGAGACCTACAAAAATGGAAGAATGCACCATGCTCCTGGAGATACAAGACTTAACACTGTGAAAATGTCGATACTGCCCAAAGCAATTTACATATATAATGCAATCCCAATCCAGATTCTAACGACATTCTTCAAGGAGATGGAAAAAACAATTACAAACTTTATATGGAAAAGAAAGAGACCCAGGATAATCAAAGCACTGCTTAAGAAGACGAACAACGTTGAAAACCTCTCACTCCCCAACTTCAACATTTATTACATGGCTACAGTGTATGGTGCTGTGGGTTAAAGTGCCAGACTGCAAAGCCATTTGAACTGCAAGGCCGGCAGTTCAAGCTCACAAGCAGCTCCTCAGAAACCCTATACAGGGTCGCTATGGGTCAGTATCGACTCGACGGCACTCAACAACAACAACAGTGGTCATAACAGCTTGGAACTGGTACAATGAAAGATACTTTTATCAATGGAACAGAATCGAGAATCCAGAAATTAACCCATCCACATACAGCCAACTGATTTTTAACAAAATACCTAAATATATCACTTGGGGAGGTGATAAGTCTCTTCAACAGATAGTACAGGCAGAACTGGAAAGCGATATGCAAAAGACTGAAACAAGACCTTTACCTCATGCCCTATACAAAAACCAACTCAGCATGGATTAAAGACCTAAATGTGAATCCCAAAATTATGAAGGCCATTAATGAAAAAATAGGGACAACTGTGAGGGCACTAATTCAGGGAATACAGACTACAAAACATTTTGAAAACTACACAAACAAAAGTGGACAAAATAGATGATTGGGACACACTAAAAATTAAAAACTTTTGTGCATCAAAGACATCACCAGAAGAGTAAAAAGGGAACCCACAGAATGGGAAAAAATCTTTCACAATGATACATCAGACAAGAGATTCATTTCTAAAATATATAGGAAACTACAACACCTCTACAAGAAAAAGACAAATAACCCAATTAAAAAATGGGCACGGGACATGAACAGACACTTCAC